>NW_009917671.1:67381-93244 GCF_000696875.1 Nestor notabilis | reverse complement strand
CAAATACAATAAATATTTACATGTATAAATTCTATAGTACCATACCCTTCATCTGGCTTTTTGGTTCAGTTTTGGTTTTTTGATTTTTGGGGTTTTCTTAACTGGACAGTACCACTTTACTTCTAGGTCTCAACAGAATTAGGAAAATCTAACAAAAACAATAATTATGGGGACAGGTAAGACACACAAGTGTTTCCTTTCTAGTACTGGTTTCCTTGAAGATTAACAGTGAATACAAGCAGTTAAATAACTTGATTCTACACTACCTAAAATTTAATGCTGCCATTTTTTTTTTTTTTTTATAAATAATCATCAAATTAAGTGGCTATAAAATATGGAGTCTGTGTCACAGAGAGAGCAACTACATGTGACAGGGAACTTCTACTGACACAAAACCAACCGTGCCCAGAAGAATCCATCTTCCCAAGGCAGGTGACAGCTACCAGATATCCGGACAGCAAGGTGCTTCCACCTCACCAGACTGGAATAAATAATAAACAACCCAAGCATTTAATTACACAGGAAAGTGTCCCATGCTGGACATTTCTTGGAAGATGACATACCAAAAGCATACTAAGTCTTTCATCACTCATTATTCTGTCTCCTTGCACTTCTTGTATAAAACAAAGATTGCATTCAGTGACAAATACAGCCCTGATGCTGCAGAAAGTCATCTCATTTGCCACCTCCTACCAACATGTTTCTGAAAAGACAGAAAACCAAATAAACTGTGGGTCAGAGAACAGTTTCCCCTTGCAAAGCACTTGTGAATTGTGAGGGAAAGGTATTCTTCTGTGACAAATGGACATGATTTCTGTTATTGTCCCTTTGAGATGGGATAAGACATTAGTTTAGTTAAGAATAGAAACAGAATCCCAAGTCATCCATTCTACAACTGTATTAGAAATTTTTTGCAAGGATGCTTATTTCTATTCAGCAGCTAAAGAAGTTAACAGATAGGTCCCAAGCTCATTTATTAAAATCTCCGGGGACATTTCCATTTCTGGTTTATGGTGATGTGAATTTGCCCTCTCTCTATGTAGGTCTACTCAACGGTTTTTGAGCCTCAGAATTGAAAAGTTACTTATAACAATGAAATCGAATATTCAATTTAAACTGAAGATTTTACTTATACAGGGACAGTTATCACAAGCAAACCCAGTGCTCTGCCCCTGCAGCTGCTTTCAGATGTGGGATCAGCCACTGCTACCCATAGAATGGTCCTGCTGTGCCATCACAGAGGTGAGGAGTATAATAATATGTGGATAATCTCAGATATGTAACCCAATAGCTGGATGGGCAGGAAAATCTAAACTCAGACTGAAGCTCAAGTTACCATTATTAGTCAAATACCCAAACCCTAAAGATCTCAGGAGGAACACCTCTTCAGCAAAGTTATACTGGATCCAGACAGAATATGAGACCAGCTCAACCCCCATCAACTGAAAGGAACACAAAACAAGGCAGGTTGAAAAACAAAACAAAACACACAAGCACTTAAAATCAGAGGCTTACACAACTGTATTTATAGAGCTCTATATCCACCCAAATCCAGAGAGTATGCTTCTCATTCTATCAGGAGAATCTCAAACTATGAAGTTAAGAGCATGATGAAAAAGAAAAAAAAAAAAAAAACAAAACAAAACAAAAAAAAAAAAAAACCCACACACCACAAAACCCCTCTTCTGACACAAAAAGAAAAAATGTAACCTAAATGTGAAGAATCAATTCCATTGAATTCGGCAAGCTGTGAGCTAAACAGCATGGTTTCATAATCTTAGGTAAGATCTGAGTCTCACTGAGATCCACAATAAAAAGTCTACCAAATTTAATGTGGGATAGAAATTCACTTCATGATGTATGTGCCAGACCAGCTCCTGAGCTGCATTACAAAGAAGTCCTTCCCTTAAACCAACCCACAAAAAGTTTTAGCCACACAGCCAGAGCAAGAACCTAAGCAACACTGAAGCAAGCAGCCAGGAGGCACGCATACTCCAGACAGAATTTTTATCCTCACAAAAAAGCACTTCTTTGCAATTAAGGAGAGACCCCATCAGGGATTAGAGTGACAGGACAACAGGTAATGGGTTTAAACTACAACAGGGGAAGTTCAGGTTAAATATAAGGAAGAAGTTCTTTACTGTGAGGGTGGTGAGGCACTGGAACAGGTTAAAGAAGTGGTAAATGCTCCATCTCTGGCAGTGCTCAAGGCCAGGTTGGACAGAGCCTTGGGTGACATAGCCTAGTGTGAGGCATCCGTACCCATTGCAGGGGAGTTGGAACTAGATGATCTTGAGGTCCTTTCCAACTCTAACCACTCTGTGATTCTATGATTCTAAAATTAAGCTTAAACATATTAAGTACTTGTGAACCACACACACTTTTTCCCTCAAAACCTTCAAGATCAAGGGAGTGGAAGAAAATGTTAGTTGGCTTGGGTTTTTTTTAATTAGTTTTCAGTTATATTCCCTCTTTCATACTGCAATCTTTTCTGGTTTAGAGTTGGAGAATGGAAAAAAAAAAAACCAAACAACACCAAACCCAAACCTAAGTCTGAAATGGTTTCTTTAAAACACACATTTCAGTGTAACTCAAAGCAAGAGAATAGTTAAGCAGTGATTATAATTTACAGTATGCAGAAAGGAACTGTTATAACTGTACATCTGGGCAGTGGGCTGAAGTGGCAGAGAATAAATAAAGGCCAGGGGATGTTTTATCCTTTCTCTTCCACACTCCTCAAGGACATGGCAGCTTGCATTAGAGGACAGCAGCAAGGCAAGCACTTGCAGCATGACAAAGCGTGCACATGAACCGCATCTAAAATTATATATATGTATACATATGTATGTATATACACATGCACAGATTTAGAAACGTCACCAAATAAACTGACTGCAGGGTTTATTCCTCCATCGAAGGCACAGGCTGTCGTTGCTGGGAGCCAGAAGCTAAATGCCATTAGGACATAGACTCTGATCACAACTTGCCAAGATGCAGGAGCTGCACCAGAACTGTATAATGCTGGGACATAATTCTCTGTAAAGTTATCACATTACAGAGTTACCCTTACTGAATCAGCAATCCCCACAGTCACCCCTATGCAGTTGCCTGCCCTCCTGTGGATAGCATAGGATAGCATATGATACACTAGGGTCAGCTGAAAGAATTTGAAAGAAAAGAAAAAGCCGAAAACCAAACCCACAAATCCTCATGAAAACTAACATCTGCTACGTGCTCAGGATGACTCTGTGTTCTACGAACACAAATGCAAAACACCAGAAAATGTTAAGGATAATATATGAACCACTCCTGCAACCCATTTTGCCTTTTTAAATTTTGTGGCAAAGCTAAGGAACACCAGTGGGTAGTACCTACATGTAAAACTGCCAAACGTTTCTCTTTTTATCAGCAAGTGGAGAGAAAGTTTTGTTTATTTGTTTAAAACTAAGCATTAATATTTTCCATCGTGGGTGTGTTTCAGGCTGAAAGGATCTGTGTTTCAGGAAAAACGCTATAGCTGTTTCTGAAAACCAAAGTGAGGGGAAAACGCTGTTTTGACAGTTTTCAGATTTCCTACAACTGACCCTTTGAAAACCAATATTTCCATGCTTTAGTGTACAGACTTTGAATTGACGTTTTCCTCCAGCCAGAGGAAAATCCACTCAAACCCACCCCCTAAAAGCAATGTTTGCATGCACTCAATAGTGGTTCACAGCATTTGGCAGTATTCCCTCCACATTTTATCTATGCTGAGCAAGCTGTAGATGAGGGCTGAACGAAGTTCATTTTTCTCCCTTCCTCCCCCTGTACAGATGCTCATTTTTGCTGTTGTGAACTGCTGCACCTGAACTGAGATGAAGGACACTTAATCCCACCCCAGCTCAACAAACGGATCACTGCTACACAGACTGGAAAAGAAAAGAAGGTCCCAACCTTAACGCATAGGGACCACGAAAGGCAATGAAACTTACTTGACGCTGCTGAGATGCAGCAAGTGGATGTAAAAACAGTATTAAAAGGAGAAGGACAAGGTGAGAACATGACATCCGAGACAGAAGACAGCAGAAGAAGAAAGGAAGGGACAGACTATTGGGAAGAGTGGCAAAAAGGTTATTGAGACCAAAGTATGGGATTAGGGAGAGAGGTGAAGACTCCAAGACATCACAAACATCCCCTTGCACCTTACTCCTTATGGCATCTTTCTACAGCAAGTTTGTTTGCAAAAGCAGCAAGGTCCATTTTTAAGGTTCAATGAGCCACGTTTGCCAAAACTGTTCAATGAAATGGAATTTATTTCCATCAACTTTCTTAAGAGGTCCCAGAAAGACTTCTGGCTGTGTAGTTTTGTGACTGAATGGAACCTTATCTACTACAACTCTGTGCACAGGATGAATGAACAATTTTCTGGACAACAAATAGGGAAGAGTAAATTCAAGTATATTCTGTAACTGAAAAAATTAGTACTAGGAAGGAGACTGCCTTCTTCATTTCAGGAACCTGAACAAGGCTAGAAAGTTTTGACAGAAAGACCAATCCAAGTTAGGGAAGTAGAATGTCACCAGAAAGAACTGAATTTATCGTAACTTTTCCACATGCTATATAATAGATACTTTTCATATAAACGCATGCTTTTGCCAAAGATTTCTCTCATTTTACCTTTGAACCGTGAGGAGAGTCCAAAAACTAAGCTAGCCAACAGTCTGCATTTGAGGTAATTTGCAAACTGCACCAAGTTCATTAATACCGACAATTTCATGAACAACATAGCCTTTAGAATAGCCACACTGATCACAATTTTCAGCAATTACCCTCCATTTTCACACTTTGCTTACAGAAAACAGTATCCACACCTTAACACATATGGAGTAATTGTAAATACATGGAGTCCAAAAGAATTTATGGCTTACTTACGGCACCCCAAACTGTCTGAATTCTTTTGGACGGCATTTTCTCCAGCTCTTACACGTATGTAAAAGGAGAGGCAAGAATAGAGCAGGCCAGAACAAACACGCCATCTACCACAGAGGCAGCACTGAGAAGGGGAAGCGCGTGGCTCCTGAACATCAGAGCACACGAACAGTTCCCGCTGCGCAGCCACATGACCCACTGTCAGATGGTAACGATTACGGGGACCTCGCTACATCTCCACAGATGTGGCAGCGCTCACAAAGAAGAAACAAAGAGGGAGGGCAATGGGAGCTGGAGGAGAAAGGCTGCTGCCTCCTTCCAAAAAAATTCAGCTTGCTCATTTCCCCTCTCCTCTTGGAAGTTTGAAAAGGCTGCCTTGTCCTTACAAAGCATGATCTGTTAAACCCATCAATAACGATCTCGGCAAAAAGATTTGAACCTGTTAATGCTCAGATTTATATGTAGAATGTTAAGTATCTTTTAAACATTTAGTAATACAAGACTCTCCATTGGACTTCTGTGTCTGTACTTTTTAAGTATTATGAAATATAAAATGAAGTTCACAATCTAGTATTTTTGTCATGGGAATGGTTCTCAAGTTCCTGGGCTTAGCAGATGGTCGATAACAGATTTCACTATTTCCTGTTTTTCCCCCATTTTCTTGGATTTCAGCAACAGAATAGATCTTTTCCTGAGCAATCTGTTCAGTTTGATTGCGTGTCTTTTCTGAATTATATCCAGTACTTATTTTTCTTTTGTAGTTTCCCCCCCACTCCACGTCCCTTCTCTGAACACTGAAGTTTTCCTTTGGTTTGTAGTTGCTGGACAAGAATAAAAGCAAGTCTCAGATGAAGCAGACAAAACCCATGTTAACTTCTATGCTGCTTTTCTCAAGTTGTTTTTATTTATGCAAATTATTCCCAGCAAGCCACTCACACACACACTTCCTAACCTGTAGTTTTATTTTTACAGAATCACAATTCACTTCTCTCTGTCTTTGCTCCGCCACATTTTCCAACTTTCAGGATTCCTCTGCAGAGTTAATCCTAATTATCTCCATACGCACATTACAGATAAGTGCACTGTTCCTGTGTAACTAATTTCAAAATTCTCTAATTTGGAACAAATCTACCTACTGCCTTCAAAGTACCTCCGCCCACAGAGAGAGGACTGAGATGCTTTCCCTGTCTTTCAAGATGCTCCCTCAACGTCAAGTTACGTCTCCACTCAGAAGTTCACTTTGACGCAGCGGCTGTTCCATTCTATGCAATCTAGACATGATGGAGAGGAACACATTCAGCAGATTTATAAAAAGTTTGAACTGCTCTTGAGAACAGAGGCATATACTGGCCTCCCTGCTGCCATAAAGGGAAATGCTTTCAGCAAAGCAACAAGAGAGGAAAATCCCAGGTTTGCTAGCTCTTTAAGCCAATGCAATAAATCAAAGAGTTACGTAACTTCTTTTTTTCACCTCCTAAAAATACATTCTTAGCTTGAAATATAATTATTAAAACTGAAAAATTAAACTGATGTTTCCATGGTTTTTACTAGCTCTTAGGCTGGAACATGGAGGCATTTGCAAGAAAGCTGCTCTCAGGAAGCAGGAAGGTAATACAGGCAGCAGCATGCCACCAGGATGGAAGAAGTACCAAGAGCTGACAACTGTGCAAACCAGTTCTCTGGCCTTTATCCAAAATGGTGTGAAAGCAGAATTGAAATTACTGTTCACCTTGGGGTGAACAGTAAGTCTTAGGGACTTGCCTCCCTCACTGTGATGGTACAGCGGACATCGATAAGGCCCGTTTGGGTTTCAGTGGGGACGACCCATTCTGGACCATGCGCTCACCCTGGCTAGGAGCAGAAGCTGCAGCCCACGGGAGGTGCAGACTCCCTGAGGTGGATGCTGCACCCATGACAGACATGCCCCTCCTGCCCCTGCACAACCTGCACCGCCCTGAGGGGGCCTGCGGATCCCCATGGGTATGTGCCAGCAGCCCACAAGGTCATCTCCAGCAACTCCTGCTCACTGAGTGCAGATGGAGCCACTCCAAGAGCAGAACACTATTTCTGGCCAGCCGGTTTGGGCTGCTGTTGCCCGTCCCAGCAGAGATGGGCCACAGCTCCCTGCTGCCAACCCCAGGAACAGGTGCTGCTCCTAAGGAGAACCAGCAGCAACCCTCACTGCCGGCACCGAGGGGCTTTGTGCTCTCTTAGCGTCAAGGACAAATGTCAGCACTGCAACACTAGACCTCCTTCATCTAGGGAACATCCGAAACCTTGAGGGTCTGCTTCTTGGATCAGAGGAGCTGTAATCTTTTTATAACTAGTTAAATGATGTCATATGCTCATTAGCTTTCCAGACTCTATTTGGAAGGCATTTTTTTTTCTTCATTCTCTTGTTCTTTTTTTTTTCCCCTTGACTGCTTAGTTTTTATTCAGCACGAGTGCTCTGCTCTGAAAATACTGCCAAAGGTTTTCCACATTCTCTGCACAGCCCTCTAACTGCATTGCAGAAAAATAAGACTCATATACACATTCAACCTTGCTTCTCAAATGTCTTTAAAAGTTTCCTCTTTATAATTCAAGTTCCTACTGGAAAAAAATAAGTTGATAATCTACCCAGAAATACAATTCTGCATGTTCCTGTATGAAGCCAAACCCACAGAATTTACTGCCACAGAAAACACAGAAGTAAAATGAATGAAAAGAATCTATCATTTTTTCCTCCAATCTCTGCTGGGTCATTGCAGTAATCCAGGAAAAGAAATCTTCTGAAATCAAAACCGAAGCACTAGATTCAGCTACACTGCTTCAATGCATAGAAGTGCCTACTCACACACAGCCTTGTAAAATTGTAAAATTAAAAGCAATTATGAAACGATAAAGAAATTACTTGGTTCAGTCTGGGATTAAAAATATTAATCCTAGGTAGGATGTTAGGAAAAAATTAGTAATGAAACCATCACTAACCTATTTTGAAATTCTATTTAAATTCATCTGAGAGAGCTGTAGGGGTGTCCAATATGACTGTCTGAACCATGTCATTACATGGTTTGCAAGCTGTATTTAGACAAATTAGAATACAAAGACACCCTAACGTTTTTGATCTTAACTGAATTGTCCAAACTCTGCAAGAGTAGCTTTTTTTCTTGCAGGTATTTTCTTAATAAGTTAAAAATACATTTCTTTCACAGAACTCTAATGAATGACATGTCTGAACTTCATCTTTTCCCTATTCGTACCAGAAGGAAAGAAACCAGCAGTAAGGTTATCTTTCTGTTATAGCACTGAAGTTCTTCCAATGCTCAGCAGAACGGTTATGAAACTGGATGACACCCTATGGTTTGCTCAATCCTCCACCCTACGAGGTAATAATCCCTTCCATAAATTCACAAGCCCTACTTCAAAACTAACTAAATATTTTGATCTTATGACTCCCATTCAAAGAGCTGTTTTGGAGTGTTGGCTCTCCAATGATTAGAAGCCTTTTAATCTCCAAGTTAAATTCACACAACCCAAGCTATATGCACTCATCCTTCCATTATTCTTCTTCACCTTAAAAAAAAAAAAAACCCAAAACACTAAACCTTTTTAGAACAGTCATTGCTCCCTCAGGAGTCCCAAATCATCCCCCCCATACATTCTCTCAGTCTTCCTTCCCCTCAGATAGGTATTAGATGCTTTACTTGTCACGAGTCCTAGGAGAGCTGCTCTTCTCCCGAGTTTGCAAGTAGCATGGGCTCTCTGGAGCTGAATGCTGTTACTAAACACAGTACAACTCCTACCGCATGGATCTTATTTTCTGAATGTTTCTTCTATGTGGTCTAATGGTGTCCCAAGTCCTTCTTCTTCACGGTTTTGCAAAAACAGTACTGCTCTACTAAAATGTGCTCCCTTAGCACAATGTTGAGGATTATCATCACCACACAAAAGGACCAGAGTCATGCACAGACACTGAAGACTTGGTTGTAGAAGTGGGACAAAACTCCAACGAAGGAAATGCAAGAGCATGCACTCAGTTGTTCTTGACTCTCAATTGTTGCCATAAGCTTGGGCAGGAGAAAATGGCAGAAGACAAAGACCCATTGTTACCTACTAATAAGCGTTCTCTGGCACAACTGATTTGTGTCTCCCCGTGAGACAGTCTTAATTCAGCACATCTCTTTTTTCTTTTTATTATTATTATTCCTCTCTAGTTTAAAGTCATGTATTTTCAGTTTGACACTGTACCAAAGGCTCCACTGAAATTTAATCTTGCTCTGGTACAATTACTTTTGGCAAACATTTTATTTCAATTACTTCACATTGATGTACTTTTCTGACAAATGTTATTTTAGTGCTCTGTGTACTACAGACCTCAGGTTTGTAGACTTGCAGTTATGTGGATCAACGTATCCTATTTCTCAAAGTTTAATATTTAATGGTAAAGGTTTCCCATATTTGATAATGAAATAAGCCGTTAGAAGAACGTGAAACCTCTGCTTCCAAACTGCGGCTGAATCCAAGAAGGGGTGGGTCCACTGATTTTGATGCAACATGAAGCCAGCAAACATCCCTAAAACTTTGTCAGGACACAAAGGGAAGAGTAGTCCTGGGAATTAGCACGACTCTATTTTATTACTTCTTCAAAGATAAATTTCATCCCATGGAACTTTCACTTCCAAAGAAATTCAGTAAAAAAGACCTTCTTTGAAGGTTACCTCAATTCATAACACATGCAACAGTTTCACTTGCAACTGCTACTGACCTGACCAAGAAACATAGTATTTTATTAATTCTGTTCTCTAGTGAAGGAAGATGTGTGAATCACACACGAATTATTTCTCCAGTTATCGCAGAATCACAGAATGGTTTGGGTTGGAAGTGACCTTAAAGATAAAGTTTGACACATAGTTTTTTCCTCTGTTCCCCCCCCCTCCCATAGAAGCAAATACGTAATATACCAGGGTCTGAAATCATAATGAAAAAATATTGCAGGAACAAAGTTTTCAGGCAGTGAATTCTGAACAGATAGTCTTGTAGCTGATAACTGTTAGCTGTGCTCACATGTCTTTTAAGAGATCTGGAGCAATAGATAGCTCAGGAAAAGCTGCAGTTTGAGATATTACCACCTGACTGACTAAATTAACTCATACCTGAGACTGGTACACAAGCACTCTTAAACACTACTAACAACTGAAGTTTAGCAATGGAAGTCCACGAGGTGCAGTATTTGAATGGCAAAATGACCAGGTTCTAGCTTCCCATTCATGATGGAAATCTGATCAGTGGAAACACCTTTTTGCTTCAAACCAAGGTAAATTCACTTCCTCTTTGGCACAGGATTTTCTTCTTCATATGACAGAATAACAGTATCATTTAGATTGGAAAAGACCTTTAAGATCATCAAGTCCAACCATTAACCCAACAGTTCCAAGTCCACCACTAAACTACATCCCTAAGCACCACATCTATGCATCTTATAAATACCTCCAGGGATGGTGACCCAACCACTTCTCTGGCCAGCCTGTCCCAATGCTCAATAACACTTTTGCTGAAGAAATTTTTCCTATTATTCCATTAGCAACAATGAAGCAGTAATACAACACCTGACGAGGAAGAAAGATATGGCTGAAGCATCAATATGCTGCAAAACTTCCCCAAAGCCATTAATTTCTCTAGCAAACCCAAAAAACCTCATAGATTCAGTGTGTATAAAAAGCTGCATTACCTCACTCAGAATCAATGAAAGCAAGAATAAATTTTGCAGAAAGCAACTTTCTCAGCATACCAAACTTGGTGAACTTCAGCCCTGGACTTTCATCTTTTGTTGCAAGGACAGAAACAGCAAACTGTGACTGCAAGACTCAGTCCAAACAGCACAGGATACAGGCTGCTCGTCTTTATGGCTGGTTTTAAATAAGTGACATTAAGGAAGTTCCTTTCTATGAAAGGAGAGAACAACGGCTCATGTCAAATTTCAAGGCAAACAAAAACCCCATACAGCAGCAGGGACTGATTTCATATATATATATGTGTGCATGTGTATATATATCTATATATATGTGTATATATACACACACACATACACTCTCTGTATTGTGGGGTTTTTATTACTGTCGGACAAGCAGGAGAATATTATGCCCCACTTTCTACCAATCAGTAGCTATTTTCCAAACTATTCAAAGCAAATATTTATGTTTCCTTGAGAAAGTTCCTGCAATATTCCGGAAAGAAAAGAAGCAGCGAATCAAAACTGAATTCATGAATACAAAACAATTCCTGGAGAGGCATGTTCTCCTTCCCCCAACTAATTTTTTTTTTTTTTTTAACAACCAGATTTGTAATGGGGCCATTTGGCATTTTTTAGTATGAAATATTATAATCAGCTCCTTCTCTCTGTCATACACCACTGTCACCCTGATGTATTTTTCTCACAGAACCATCACTTTTGGGACTACTCTACCATAAAAGCCACCACATTACATTTGACAATCCGTACTAGATAAAATGAAGGGCATCCAAACAGGGACAAGGTCATTCAGACTTCTGAATCTTTATGGAGAGCATATAAATTGTGCATTAAGTATAAAAAATGTACTGAAAAATCAAGATTGCATGAAAAGTACTTTAAGTTGGTATGATTTGAGATAAAATTAGCAAGAGTAGTATCTCTGCCAAGTGCTATAAAATGATGATGCAATAATTTTACCCTTTCAAGTTAGCACATGTATGGAAGTGATTAAAATGTTTCCTTTTTAACATTAAATAGGAAACTGCAACAGTGGATGTTAAATAACTTCTTGAAGTTTAGGCATGGAAAGGAGCAATACAAATGTAACCACTCGTATTTCACAAGACTAAGGGAAGCAGCAAAGATCTTCTGTTTTTTTCTTGCCTAAATCCACAGTCAACTGCTTTGCACCAAAATGAGCATGGCGCGTGTCTTCTGGTTGCATCTCCAGCTGAGGATTAAGCTGACAAACTAGAAGGACACCATACTGCATGTAACAAGTCTGGTACAACAAACTACTGTTGTGGCACACAAAGCAATGCTTCCAATGATATTAGCATTCTCCTCCCCATCCCCCAGTTGTTCATATGCCAATCATAGAACCACAGAATGTTTTGGGTTGGAAGGGACCTGAAAGCTTGTCTAGTTCCAACCTCCTGCCACAGGGGACACCTTCCACTAGACCAAGTTGCTTAAAGCCCTGGCCAGCCTGGCCTTGAACACTGCCAGGAATGGGGCAGCCACAACTTCTCTGGGCAACCACTGCCTCATCTCAGTCATAGTGAAGAATACCAGGAGTTTGTCTAAGAGGGAAAACTGAACAAAAATTCTTACTTTAGAGGAGAAGTTTTGATACAAAAAGCACTACTGAAAAGGGGTGAGATAACTCACATCCTCTAAATATTAAAGTTACGGGTTCTACCCTTCCCAAACAGATTATGAGACACATACGACATTTTACATGAAACCTCATTTTCTGTTTTACATATGCAGATGACTCAATTGCTTACTTGATCTTGCACTTGGATAGACCTGCAGGCTAACTTTTTGCAGCACAGGAGGCACTGAGAGGAGTCTGTGATCAGATTGTGTTAGAGAACGGATACCATCGACTAAGCAGCTATCAAATAAATTGAAAGAATTATGCTACAGAAACGTAGTCTTCAGATTTGAAGATACATGCTCTAGACCTCCCACAGTCTGTAACAAGTTGTCTGTGTTTCTAAATGCACAGGTTGCTTTCCAATGCAAAAATTAGGCAACTAAGCTACTGCGCCAGCAATTGTCTGTAGAGAACCACCACCACTGTCTGGGCACACACGCACAAGACAACACTCAGCTGCCATCTTGGTTGTTGCCTGCCTAAAATAAAATACTTTGAAATTTTTAATTTTTAAAAATTAATGGAGTGACAAATGACAGAACAAAAACATATAGGAAAATCATCAGGGAAAATAAAGACGTTGGCCAATTTTCCCCAAATGATGTGGTTTAAGAAGAAAACTGAAAACTGACAACAGAATACAAAACCCAGGGAAACCCCAAACGAACAGACCCGGTTAACCGTTACACACAGAGGACAGACAGGCCGGACAGAAAGCAGCAGATTACGTAGATCCACAATAAGAGCTTGCTTCATGGAAAGGCAATTAATAATTTCTAGCCCACTGGTTTTTTAAGCATCCTCCTAATTTACGTCTATTAGGGATATGCGTATTTAGATTAGCATGCCTGAGTAGGCCATAACAAGCCCTTATTGAGGAGTTTGACCGAATAACAGATCCGCCTCAAAGAATAGTAGTTTTTATAGAAGTTTTGGGAAAAGCCAATAAAATAGAAAGAAATGCAATGAAAAGCTTCCAGGCTGTTGGAAGACAAACCTCAACACACATGCACACAATCCATTAGTGATGTAGGCTGAGTTTAATTGACGGAAGTTCATGCGTAAACATGGACTCAAGATTTCTGCAGAATGTGTTCTTTTAGTCCTCAAGATTTTTTAACTTGGATTATCAGTGTACAAAATGGGAAAAGTACACATTAGAAAACTGATAAACCGATTAATAATAGGCTGCTACCTCCACATGCAGCTGCAAGTGAAGGAGCATCACTGCATGCCACTGCATCTGGCTCTGCAGGACTCAGGTCTAGGCTTGGCACTGCACTTACTTTCAAATCACTAATATTTTTCTGGATATTTGATTAATAATGCATTTAAAGTCTGGCAGAGGACACAGCATTAATATAATAGCGCTCTGGACTAGTAAGCCTATTCAACAAACACTGTCGGTTTTGCCTTTTGATACCCATATAGAAAGGAGTACCACCCATGGGACACTCCCCTTTTTGCTGCTGTCTTTTAGGGTGGCTGAAACCAGCCAGAGCAACCCAACAGAAGCTCATCATGAACTGCTGGAGTAAATCAGACCATGGTAATCTTCAGATGAATTTGTTTGGAGGACTCAATTATGGAATGAGCAAAAGCAAACTAACATGCAATACACAACATAAATGTCCATAAGCAAATACATTTGTAGGAGAGGTGCAAAAAAGAATGATTTGAGAACTGAAGATAACAGAAAATATAGAAGGACTTTGAAGAGCTTTTAAACAAGCATCTGTGAATCAGGAGAAAAGCTTTTAACAG
Organism: Nestor notabilis; assembly: GCF_000696875.1. NCBI lineage: Eukaryota > Metazoa > Chordata > Aves > Psittaciformes > Psittacidae > Nestor > Nestor notabilis. The sequence continues at coordinate 79,196 of NW_009917671.1, read as the reverse complement.
GCAGGGTTGTAAACAACAAACGCCAAGAAGGGAGGCTGTAGATCCTCCATTTTTTGTAATACTGTAAAAAGAGACATTATGGAAGATAACCTCAGCTAAAGAAGTTGTACTTTTGTTAAGTACATGGTGTTGGATTTAGTGCTGCACAGTGGTGGGGTAAGCAGGCTGAAATTCAGCAGCTGGGATGGGAAAATCTACTGTTGGGCTCCCAAATACCTTCTGCCAGCAGCTTGGCCTTTGATCTCTCCCTTCAGAAGGTTGACATCTCTTGGTCTCACAGCATTGTTTAAATGTCAGAATACCATCTCAGTTATTTTACTTTTAACTGCTAACACCACAGAGACAACAGGTTTTTCTGGCTTAAGCTGTATGCATCAACTAATCTTTTTTCATAAAAGGGGAAGAAAAAAAAAAAAAAAAAAAGATGACTCCTTATTTATTATTTGCTTCATTTCTATCCACAAGATTAACAAAGCCAAATGGATACTATTCCCACAGTCCTTGTGCTTGAAGACCCATATTTCAGGATGGTATTTAGTATTAATTTCATATTCATAAACCTGATCTTATGTAAGTTACAGAACATATTTATTCAGAGAAAAAATATTTTGCTCAACTTTCATTATTACTCAGTTTTTCAAAGACAGCATTAAGAAACTTGCTAGAAATGAGCTTATTTCACAATGATATAAAGAAATGGAAGTGTATACTAAATCCTTGAGTATGGTAGGATCCCCATTATTGGCAGTGTTGTGGTGAATCTTCCATTCAAAACAACATAACTTTTTATCACCAGCAGCAGAAACAGTTTTTATAATCATTCATTTAAATGGACACTATAAGTAGGAAATTATTCCTGGCTATCTCAAGGATAATTTACAACAGAAATAGACTACAAAAGCTTCAAGTTAGATTTCCTCAACAAAGACTGCCTTGCTGGACTTGCAAACTACTTAGTGAAGTCTCACCATGTCTCCCCGCTCTGGCATCTAAAATATGATCTATACCAAATATCTATATGTAAATATTTTAAAACTTACACTGTACTATCTCCTCCTAATTCTCTCCTGGTTCCCCAAGATGTCACAATGATGTTTCAGAGAAGTCATACCAAGGAAGTAAGTTCAATGAAAAATGCTTCATGTACATACTACAGCTCTTGATGCTTAACCACCGACATTTCATACAGCCATGCTCAAAGCAATCACCAGCTTGCAGTCACACCTATCATACCCATATGCAGGTCCTCAGTTTGTAAACATCTGTTCAGTAAATGGGATCAATATACAAATATTAACCCATTAGTGACAGATCTCTAAGTAAGAATCCACAAGCTTTCCACAAAAACTGATGTCCCACAACCAACCAGCAACCCCTTCTTCCATAGCCTGCCACAGCAGCTCCTGCAGGCTACAGTGGGTTAAAATCCCCCACTGCATGGCTAAGATAAGTTGGTGTTGGGGCATCACAGCAAGCAAAACTTGTAGCTAGTGCATATTTGCCGCTGTAGAAGGAATATTTAACTGCTAATCTTTAATTTGAAACTACCACTTCCTCAAAATAAAGCACACCTATATGCAATAAATAAGCACATATACATCAACTGTAGTACGGTCTCAAAAGTCTCATTTAGGGAAACAGCATCTTGAACCCAACAGCTCAGCTTTCTATGGGCACCACAAATAACATCACTCACCAGTAGATTCAGATAAATAAATACATAACTTAACCCCAGAAAGATCTTATCTTTTATTCTTGCAGACCAATGTCACTCTGGGACAAATGAAATACCATTTTTCACATCAAGAAACCTATTAATCTGGTTCCAGATACCTGCTTAAATGAATCTATATTGAAGTCAACAGGGATGCACAGTGGGTCTCATTCAGCATAATTTCAAGACCAGAGGGCTGCCCAGATATGACTTGGACAAGGCCCATCTAAGGAATTTGTATTCCTGATGAAGCACCACCAACTGCAGGAAGGAAACTTGACTTTCTGACCTCAGAATCAGATTGTAGCAAGATAAAACATCTCCCAACTAGCTGAAGCAAGAGAAAGTTTAGTGAAAGAAACAACTAACATCACATTGGGTTTGTGGACATTTTAGAAGTGGAACTGTATCCAATTTCTACAGTATTTACTTGTATTTATAAAGTAAGGATAAGCCTGATGAAAACCCCTAAGTGTTAAAGGTAGCCTAGAACCAAACAGCAAAGCATTTTGAGCATACAGAGTGCAGTCTACAGGTTGAGCTTGTGTCACCTCCTCCACCAGCAGACCCACCACAGATTTCTTAACACCAAAATCTTCCACTGCCCATGGGTTTTGCAAAACCTCAATTCCACATGGCAGAGGTGGAAATCTGGGAAGTGTTTAATGAAATCAGGAAAGATGAGGTGCTTGTGCACACCCACCACCTGCAACATGCTCCTTCCACTCAGCAGAGGAGAGCACATCCCAGCCTCATGGCAATGCCACCGGGGCAGGCAGCCAACGTCACAGAAAAGCACCTCGCTGCGGCATCAGGGGCTGAGCCGGGAAAGAGCCTCCCCTTTGGCTCTTTGCAGTGCAGGAATGAAAAGCCCTGTGAATTTAAAATGCAAAAGCTCTGGTTTGAAAGAGCAGGAATCCTTGCTCTTTGCATTAAATTACATCTTTCCTCCAAAATCTGCATGTTGCATCCCCATTGAGCTCCGAGTCACGATGCTGACAGATCACCTTAGGTGATCGAAGAAGCAACAGAAAGATTAAGTCTGAATGTGCACTGTTTGTTTTATTTTTTTTTAATATAAAAATATATAAGCCTTTGTAAGATGGTTTTAATTTGAAAAAATAATTTGAAGATGGTATTCCATAAGTATTCCAGTATTCAGCTTTTTACTTATTAAAAAAAAAATAAATTGAAATGACAGATTGCATCTCTTCATTTGCTCTCTTCAGCTGTTAAAATTTGGGAATGGAAAGAAATATAGGCCACTTCCACACACCTCAATAGCTAAGGAGAGCTTACTGTAGAGAAGATCAGAATGATGAGAAAGAGTCTCTCCAAAAAACTGTAAGGAAAGGAATCATTGAAGGACATTATTATGGAATATACTCTAAATAACTCAGACTATTCTTCTTCTTGTGACCTAGACAAAAATTCCTACTGCCTCAATGTAAATTATTCCCTACTGCACAGTATGAGCAGCCTTGAACATTTCCTGTGGATGTTCATTTACATATTTACGAGAAATACAATTGACATATTTTGCCTATTGACTGCTATCAGTTGGTCAAACACAGAAAAACAAAGTAAGAGGTGAGCACTGGCCACACGAGATATATTTCTACAAAAGCCTTGGGAAGCTGAGAAGGCACAGGACAGCAGCAATGTTCTCCTCAGAGCTATAAAAATCTTTAAGCAGCACAAGTTTAAGTGTCACTGTGCCAGCAAATACACTGTAGAGATGCATGTTTAGCAGATCCAGGGATATGCCAAACACTACCCTGAAACTGCAAAGGTAATAGCTGCCCACTAGGTATTTTCTGCAGACACTCAAGGTTGGCAGGTTGGTTGCATAGCTCCATACCAGTCAGCTACAAGAAACAAGTCCACACTATTAACAATATTAATATATTCTCTACCCCTTTCATATGTTGAAGATCAGAATAAACCGAAGTTTCAACAGACACTTCCAAAGTCTTACAGCCACCACTCAATTAGCTTTCCTCAGCACTCCAACCTTACCTCAAAACACTTGATCCTTCAAAAGCCCTTCAACTCCAGCAGTAAGGAACCTACTAATGACTTTTAAGTTATGCAGGTATTTTATATGTGAAAACCTGATTCGGATTACAGAAAGACCTTGCAAATAGCGGATGATGAAGCAGGAGGCTGTACAAGTGTCAGTTTTTGCTTTGTGGCATGCTCTTATGTTTCTTTTAAAGTTTTAGTGGCGGAATTCCTACAGCTTGCAAGGGTCTGTCAAAATCTGGACCACATTCTCACTCTGCTGAGAATGGTACCCATACAAGAATAACATTTCTGTATCTCTGTAGAATCACAGAATTATAGATTCAAGGAATAGTCAGGGTTGGAAAAGACCTTACAATCATCTAGGTCCAACCCCCCTGCCATGGGCAGGGACACTTCACACTAAACCTTGTCATCCAAGACTCCATCCAACCTGGCCCTGAACACTGACAAGGATGCAGGGATGGAGCATTCACAACTTCCTTGTGCAACCCATTCCTCATTAAACAAAAAAACAAAAAATAAAACCCAAAACCAAACAAATAAAAAAAAACAACAAAACAATACATTTTTGGCCTATTTCAAAAGTTTGGCTTTGCTTGCAGTATAAAAACTTTATGTTTATTTGTTTTTTAAAAAAAAAAAAAAATCTCTGGGAAAATATTTTCCATGGATTTGCAGCTCATTATAAATAAAGAAAACTACCTGTAAACTCATGAAAAAGACAAAACCACCAGAAATACTTTTTCAATGGAAAATGCATCCAAATACAGCTTCTAGAAAAAAGCAAGACAAAACAACTAAAAATCCTTTCTCGCCACAAGATTGAGTCAGCTCCCATCATCCTGGCTCTGAATCCCCATCTTTCTTTCACAGCGGTCTCCTTGCTCTCAACCCAAAGGTCTGATTCTTAACATGGAAAAGGGAAGAAAGAAAACTGCTAGAAAGTTCTTATGTATTGTAAAGAATGGCACAACTGGAATGGCAAGGATGAACAGCTGTAGATTGCTTAGGAGATGATGCACAGGGACAGCACAGGGCCTTTATAGGAGTTCATTGCTTAGCTCGATCTAGGCAATCGAGACAAACATCAGCTGTATTCGATAAAGATCACAAACACCCTCCACTCCCATCCTTCCCAAAACATGCAATAACAATCCAGTATGACCATCTCTGCCAGATCCAAGTTATTATATGCTACAGAGAGAAGGCCAAGCCGCTGCTTTACCTTTTTACACAGTGACTTGTTAATTGGAATTTAAGTGCTACGAGCAATAGCACCACTTGATCTCCATGTATACTGCGGCACCAATTTTCTAACTCAATAAATATAACACTCACTATGCAGAAAATTTATTGCAGGCCCCACCCTGGTAAGATACCAGTTCTCACAGTATAATAATTAGTGGTCACGTATGAGCAAGAAAAATCAAGTCCAATCCTGTAAGCCATGCACAGTGCTTTACCAGGTGCAGCTCTGTAAAACTCAGATCAGTTCTGAGACAAAACTACTGAAGACATAACTAGAGATGCAAATGTTAACTTCGAACTCTGAAGAATACTATACACTGCACTGCAAAATTATCAAGAAAACCAACCTAGCTAAGCGTAGCAGGAAAAGCAGCTCCCAACTGTGCTTCTCACCCTTGTTTATACACGAAAAAGTGAAAGCCAACAGAGAATTTTATTAATTAGTAGTGTTAAAAGATAAGAAACAAAGTACAACTCATCATTACTGTGAATAAAACAATAAGGCTTGTTTAACTTTACTGGAACAAGCAAAGAGAGATACCAGTAGTCATAATAAAATTGTGGAACTGCTGCTGGGGGGGGGAAGCAGCAGAGACATACAATAGTTACTCATGTAACAGTATGAAGAGTTAAGACAATGGCTATTAGCATTTAACTCTCTGAGATCACAAGGTCCAAACAATTTGTAACAAAAAAACCCGAAAAATAAAAAAAACAACAAAAAAACCCCAACAACAACAAAAAAAACCAACCACCCAAGAGATTTATCTGAGTTATTAACACTCCTTTTCAGAAAAAGTCCTGGACTGCCAGGGAAGTTCCAAAAGCCTGGAAGAAAACTAGGGTTGCTGCAATACTTAAAATGAGTAACTGGGAGATTAACTTTATGATAGCCTGTCATCTGGATACTTAGCCCATCCAAAATAACGAGAAATTTGATTCAGGATTTTATTAATAAAAGACTTTAATTAATAAGCATCAAGTAATTAAAGCAATTAATATCAAACAAGCTCATGGAAAGTAAGTCCTGTCAAACTAATTAATTTTTTTCTTTGACAGAACTTTAGTTTTTGACTTGTTTTTAGCTGCAAAGACAAGCATTGATGAGATAATGCTACTTCTGCACGGAACTTGACTCAGTTCCGCACAACATCTTGATTAAGAAACTAGAAAGATAAGAAAAAGAAGTGCATTAGCAAACACTAAAGCAGACTGAGAGGTGATGGATAAACCTGAAAATGCAGCTGTAATAGACACCAGCTCTGAGGTGCTCTGCTTCAGCAGGGTCCCTACAGAGCTGCTTATTGACACCATGGGAAGGAGACTCATGGAGCTCACTCGAACCTGTCAGACTTAGCCCAGAGCAGCTTCATCAGCCTCTAAGCACCCACGGGAGGAGTAAAAATTTGATTACAGAAATGTCGTCTTTTACTAACATAGTGAAAATTCACTGTCTGGGAGGTGGAAAAATTTTCAAGAGTAAAATTGAAGGACATTTTGCTTTCCTTCAACAAGCTTACAAGAAGTTGCTTCTCATGCACTGGCATAGATCATAACCCAACCAAGGCATGGCTTCAGCAGCTTTCTCTTTGCTTTGGTGTGTTTTCTGTATGTATCCCTAGCATTTTGAGGCTCTGTGCAGTAGCTAAGCATTTGGCTAGAAAATCCAATTAAAAAAAAAAAAAAAAGCTGAAAATGAAAGACAATTCCCTTTTGCTTTTGCAACCGCATGTAATTGCCATTCTCATTTTCACAATATTCTCCGAACATAGCTCAAAAGAAAATATTGACTGAATTGAGTATTAACTACCCAATCAACTCATCAGAATAAAAAACCCAGTAGCTTCCATCTTCGTGGATCTTGTCTTGCACAATTTCTACATCTATTTAACTGAGAAGCTAAGTATCTTTCCTGAAATACAAAGATTGCTTACAGTTTAGTGTTTGGTACAGTGATGCGCACCATCCTGAAATCCTGCTTTTGCAGTGATATCCAAGACCTTCCCCCCTTCCCAGCTTTGTTTGGAAGCAGAGACACAATTTCTTCATTTAGCTGTAAACCTCTCCTGCCCTCCTCCTCAATTAAAAAAAAAATCCCAAACCTAAGAGCTTGGAAGAAAGGGTTTGGAGAATAAACAAAGCCCCAGATGGACTTCCGGATTCCAACTAACTTGTGATTTTCAAGTGGCAAAATGGTGACTTTTGAGCAAGAAGATTAAACACTCAAAACCAAACCTTATAGGAAAGAAGCCAAGACAAACCAGAAAACCCAACAGTCAGAAATAAGGCAGAAACTGCACTGCAAAATTCAAAAGAAGCTTAAGAAATCCATATGCCAAATTACTGCATGGGGGTTAAAACCAAGTAAATGAGACCCTCTGCAACTGCTTGAATATTCTGGTTTTCTAAGTCTATGCTTGTTACCTGCTGGATAAGTACATGTCTGTCTTTCTCCTGCATTTTTTGAGTTCCAGAAGTGTGACTAAATACCAACATAAATAGTAGCAAATTATACATTGTCAGAGTGTCTAAGCAGTATAATAGAACCCCCGCTAAAATACAACCTCCTCAGACTTTTATTTTATTATGCTTCCTTGTTATACATATTTTTGAAGTTAAAGATCTCTGGAAATAACAGAACTGTTCTCAATACATATAGAACTAGCATTCCAGGTGTACCAGCAACAGTTAAAGCAACACTGTCTGTAACATTTTTCCAACACCACAAGATATCTTGGGAAAGGAGTTCTAGGCACACTTAAGTAATCTTGAAAACTACTACCACAAAGATCATCTAGTTCCAACCCTCCCTGCCATGGGCAGGGACACCTTCCACTACAGCGGGTTGCTCAAAGCCCCCTCCAATCTGGCCTTGAACACTTCCAGGCATGGGGCAGCCACAGCTTCTCTGGGCAACCTGTGCCAGTGTCTCACCACCCTCACAGTGAAGAACAACTTTCTAGTATCTAATCTAAATCTACTTTATTTCAGTTAAAAGCCATTCCCCCTTCTACCACTCCATTGCCTTGTAAAAACTTCCTCTACAGATTTCCTGTAGCTCCCCCTTCAGGTACTGGAAAGCTGCTTTAAGGTCTCTACGGAGCCTTCTCCAAGCTGAACAAGCCCAACTCTCTCAGCCTGTCTTCATAGGATAACTGCTCCAGCCTCTAAAGCACCTTCATGGCCATCCTCTGGACTCACTCGAACATATCCATCTCCTTCTTGGGGGCCCCAGAACTGAACACAGTACTGTGCAGAGGGGTACAAACACCTCCCTCAACCTGCCAGTCAAGCTTCTTTTGGTGCAGCTCAGCATACTTTCTGGGCTGCGTCACTGCTAGGTTATGGTGACCTTCTGGTCAGCCAATACTGCCAAATCCTTCTCCTCAGGCTTCTCTCAATACATTCTCCACTTAGCCTGTATTTGTTCTTGGGATTGCCCCAACCCATGCGCAGGACCTCAAGTGCATCAAGGTCTGTCTGGATGGCTTCCCTTCCCTCCAGTATGTCAACTGCACCACGCAAATTGGTGTTGTTGGCAAACTTCCTGAGGGTGCTCCCTACACAGTGAACAGCATACAGTGAAGCCTACTCAACCTTTTCACAGTTTTATTTCAAGGTGGAAGTGAAACTAAATTAGAATGCCAAAAATAATTACAATTTCACAGACTTCCGCCAAATACACAGGTGCTGCAGAAACCTATTGACATTACTATTTCAACAAAACACATTTCTGATACACTCTTAGAGTGTAACTAAAACATTAAAGATGCATGTGGGAAATTCCACATACCAGACAAGAAGGGATTTTGGATCTATTCTGATTTTAAACTGTATGAGTTGCTCCATCAAATAAGAAATTACCAACTCATACAAACCTTACATCACAAAACCCCTTTCTGCTTCTCAGTCTCAAAGCAACCAGAGAGGAAGAGTTCTGCAGTCAGCCTGCTGGATGCCTACAATCTTGATCAAAATTAACAGAGCTGAAAAACATTCAAGTAATGTTTAGGCATATGGTTTAAATGATGGGATACTGTTAAACACAGTTACCAAAAAGATGCCATTCTCCTTGCAAAGTTAAATGCAAGGAGAATGCATAGCAACAGTGGACGGATCTACAAGGACATCCGTGCAAGAACATTTCACAAAATAACCATGAAAACAAAATGCGTTAAGAACAAGATTTTAAATACACAGTTCTAGCTACTCTGGACATACAAATCCTGTTAGAAACTCTATCAGTTAAAAAAATAAAAATATTACAACTCAAGTATGACCCAAATTCACTGTACTCAGGCCTTGTGCCCTCTATAAACATCCTTCAGCCAGTGGTTGGCCTCAAACTAGCCCCTACAAATTAGGACATAGCCAGAACGACACATTCTGCTACCAAAATTCTGTTTTACTAATGCAAAATGAACGGATGTCTTTTATTTAGACCGGGAAGGGAGACAAGAAAGCACAACTAAATTCAAGCAGTTGCAGCAACAAAATCCCTCCTTCCGACTAGGTAACAGCTTCTACCTTCGAATATCCACTAAAAAAAAACCCAAACAAACAAAAACCAAACCCTACAAGCCAAAATTATCCAAAGGCAGGTGTCTCCACATCCTCCTCTTTAACATCATAATCCTGCTGGTCACATTGCCAGATGGCATTTCTTGACTTTCTCCCTTCTGATGAGGTGTTTCTGTAGTGTAGATGAAGACAGTATATACACAAAATGAAACCATCAATGCTTTAAAGGTCTTTTGACAATATCTGTACTGCCGATGCTACGTACTGCAACACAATTTTCCAGACTCACTTGGGTCAGAGATTAGTTCCCAAATGGCTGTCATGAAAAGCTGGAAGTGCTGGGGTTTGAATTTCTGGCCTCACATTTTACCTAGGCAATTATTTCTGAAAGAGGGTAAGTCAAGAAAGTAATGGTGACTCAACAAAGACCATTTCTTACTACCTTTTAAAGGACCTTACAAACTCAGCTCTTCTAGGGGCTGCCGGATCTTTCAAAATCCCTTTATCTGTGCCTTCCATTAATTTGCAAAGTGAAACTGCCAAATGGACTGGGACATGCAAAGACAAGACTGCAGAAACATAAACAAACTAACTTAAATATGTAACAAGAATAAAAGTGAAAGAGACTAGATATAGGAGTAACAAGTCCAAACAATGAAAATGTTCTAAAGATGCAAACATTAACAGTGATTAATTAAAAAATGACCCAGCACAGATTCAAAATAAGCTGTAAACTTGCCCTTGTAAAGATGACATTTTCTTCCCCTTTTTAATTTGGGATTAATAAGGAACCCTCCTCTCAAACAAAAAACACCCCATCCAACAAAAACTGAACACCAAACCCACACCCAGCTGGCCCTTCAGGAGCTGAAGTAACACCTTCCAGGTGTTACTTCAGTCCAAGGAAGGAAAGAGCAAGTTCACAACCACCCCTCTCCATAACCTTTCACTGATGACACTCACCTCTACAGAAGGCAAACCCTTGAGAAAATCATTGCCTCAACTGCTCAAGCGCACCTAAGCATGCAAAGGGATAGAGGGCTGCTTGCCAGTACTCCCTCCCAGCTGAGATGCTGCAGGGCAAGTTCACTGCTCCAGTGACAAGTTGTCAGACCACATGGATACTGAGTACTTTATTTCATTTTTGAACATTATTATTTACTGTTGCACTTCAAGAAGCTCATTATATAGGTAACAAACACTGATCTAAATACAAACTGCTTTATCATGGTATCATTACAGTATTTCTAATAAACCAATCTATTCCTTTAGCAAATCTTATAACTTTCTATCCAACCAAACCAAGCTGGTTTAAAATACCAGTGCTTTCACAGATGTCACAACAAAACAACTTTCAAAAGAGTAAGAAATGCAATTACTTAATATTTTCTTTTATTTTTAATCCTCCTCTTTGTTTTGGCTTTGATGAAGACTGCTGATGGCCTGTCAAGTTAAAAAAAAAAAATTACAAAAATTCAATGCTGAATTTTCAACTTGAAATTTCAAATTAAGGAGTTTTAACTCTTGTGGTGATACCAAATACATGCAGAAGTTCTCCAGCTCCAGCCGGTACTGGGTGCTAACCCTTACCAGCACCTGAATGCCCTTCCAGCTCTGAGGCAGAGCTGAGTGCAGCTCCTGCAGTGAAGAAATCATGCTCAAACTCATTGTCCTTAGTGATGTCCCTCCTACATGATCCAAAAGCATAATGCAATGCCCAGCTCTCAACCCGAACACTATATAAATATCGCTACGCAACGTTTCTACATCCTGTATGCGCAATAACGCATTTTATTTGCCAACTGTACTAACATATCTTCATCCCTCATGCCAGATTTCCTACTAGTACTTCCACTGAAGTCCAGCTAAGGATGGTAGAGAGACTCAGACTAGGACTTTGCATGTTACTCAAGCTTTCATGTAACTCTTCTGGAACGAATAAGGAACAGAACTGATTACCTACAGTAGAAAGACAGGGTCTTTCAGAGGCTTCAGCCTCTGAAGGGGGAACGCAATGCAAGGTAAGCTGAAGAAAGAAGCAAAAAAGGTAATGCTGCTTGTCTGTGGCCCTTGCAAAAGTTTCCTTCTGGGCAGCAAGACACTGAGGTAGTGCAAGGTGGCTGCTCAGGGGACCCCAAAAGCTCTCAGCTATGGGACAGATCCGGTGGGGCAGTCAAGTGACACAGAAAATGCTGGGTTCAGCGTCTCCAAACCAAAGCGTATATGCACAGCTTTGCACAGGGACAGTTACTGGTATCCACTGGCCCTCATCCCCACAGCCCGTGTGCAGGAGCTCCAGGACCC
>NW_009917671.1:35493-67350 GCF_000696875.1 Nestor notabilis | reverse complement strand
AGCAGCAGCCTTGCACCAGACCTGTTGAACAACAACCACCAGAAAGCCCTCAAGGCCCTGTCTTTGGCACTGTAACATCCACTTAAAGCAATGACCCAAAACCAACTAAAAAAAAATAAAATGGCAGCCTTAGTACTGCAAATAAAGTTTAACTTACTTTAGCTGCTTTTCTCACTGTTTTTGAAGTTGTGTTTAAAACACCATTTTACAGAGAGCAACCCAGAAGCTCGGAATTAGACATCCTGAACCATTCGGAGAGATTTCTTCAGACACAAACATGAAAGGCTCCTCTATTTTCCAAAAGAAAACGATAAAGGAGGTTTTTAATCCAAAAGCACGCACACACAGGAAAGCTGGCCTCGTCCCAGATAGTTTCTCAGCACAAAGTGGGCCACATCCTGCTCTCCCCCTCCTCCAACAGGCAGAGACCCCATCCATGGAAGGCACAGCAGCTCAGTATCACAAGCAAGCATTTTGATGTCTGAATGCCATTTCCAATAGTCCATAAATAGACACAGTAATCAAATCTGGTTTAGCTGAAGTTTTCACTTTGCAGCACTACAGACTTTTCTGCTAGAAATAATTTTGGTGGGACAGAGGCAGTACCCAGCCAGCCAGCCAGCGCTGCAGCTCCTGGCCCTGGAGGCTGCCTGTCCCTGCAGGCGGGAAGCCACCCAGTGCAGCTCTTGCTTTGGGCCAAGCGTCTTGAGATGCAGAGCCTATAATTTTAAAATACCACCGCCTCTGCTGAAAGTTGGGAGAGACCAAAAAATCCCCAATAAAATGCTGTGTGATAACAAGTTACTGTGAATCAACTGACAAACACGGTAATTGCACATGCACACTCTTTAACTCAAGTGACCCTGCTTTCGCCAGGGGCTAATAATGCACATACAATTACCATAAATAGCTGATGAACTGTAACTTGTTTGTGCATCTGAAACAGTGGGTGTTTCTGGAAATCCTATCATACGCAGAATTACATACTCAGGCACCTTAATTACTTTTTCAACCCCATCTAGCAATACCTGCCTGTTCTTTCCCACTCTGGGGCAACAACAATAAGGTCTTAGGACCTGTATTATTTCCATGCGCTCCGTCACTCAGAGAAAAGCCCAAAAGCACTACCAAGGAGCCCCAGCAGACATGGCTCACTCTCACTGTACCGCACAAGCTAAGTGGCCCAAAACTGCACTTCCCAGAGAAGCTGCCCAAATAAGGGACGTACTTCTGGAAATAAAGGCTGAAGCAATAAGATACCACAAGTTACATATGCCAATAGTTCCTAAAGTACTCCTGTGCATTTACACATGATTTTTCCACTATCAATTCTAAAAATACTGCAGCAGGAGAAAATCTTTCACTGTTCTAAGAACTGACCTCCAGCCAGGACGATGGGACTAAATACTCACCCAGACATAAGGCATATCACGTGCAGTAACAGCAGCTCTAGCCATCTTGCCTTTAGAAGTATTTACAGTGATTTTAAACAGCAAACAGGTGTCACACACAATTAAGCCCATTATAATAAATTGTGTCAAGAGGTAAATGTTACTTCACAATTCCAGCCCAAGTCCGTCTACAGCAAGACGTGGTAGTAAGTGCGCTACCACCTCAGCCTTTGCAAGATGGACTTGCAGAGAGCACTTTTGACGGGCTGACTCACCCACTCTGCTGTCTGTTATGACCCAGCCACAATTTACTGGATGGATCGCAAGTTGCAGGGAAACAAACAGATCATGAATTTACATCCGTAAGAAATAGCACCATTCTCTGGACAACGAAAAAGTCCCATTAATTAACTTTCCAACACTGAGGTCCCTTACACTAGCAGTAAAGCAAGTTTACTGACATTCTGTACATGTGAAACCATTAATACGTAGTATTCCAAACTGTGAGTATTATTAAGTGCAGCGATGAATCAAAAAACTACAGATGACAACAGTTTGTACATTTTTGGCTTAGGGAGGAAGGACTCTTCAGATCCTTTGCAACATAATATAAATCATATTCACAAAGCAGAAGATGTGAGTAGTCTTGTATGTCAAGCCACAGTGATTTACAAACACTTATATATTCTCTCTTTCCAAATTATGTCATCAGGTGTCCCAGTACTGAGTCAGAAATACAAAGAGAGGCAGATAACATCCTGAAGACTTTATTTCTGTTTGCTTCCATTTTAAGTGCAGGACATACAGAGTAGACATTGCCTTTCATCGCCATGTCAGCAGCATTTTCTGTTTTTTCAATCTCCTTCTTTCATAATGTTAGGGTACAGAAAAATAATTAAGAGATATAAGCTACAGCTGCCTCAGTGACAGGAGAAGTGATACTGTAGAAGAGACTCTAAACAGAGATCATACAGACTGAGCAATGTACTGAGATGCATTTCCATGTGTTTTTTGATTCATGTCTTCTCTGCATAAGGATGCATGCGAAGAGCTCGTGAATCAAAAAAACACAAGATGCAATCAAACAGCATCTCCAAACCAGCCTCACTGAAAGAAGAGATGCTTCCTGCAAGGAGGAAGAAGAAGTAAAGGTTGTTTTGCAAGCCAGCAACACAATAGTGGCTTTGGTAAGAACTATGACTTGAAAAAGAATTTGCAGTTACCAGAGGTGCTGCCCTGAGGCTGCCTGCACTCCCCAGGCAGCTCAGTCTGCAGTGACCTACTCTAAATTAAGCCAGGCCCAGACTCTTCTTGCTCTAGCACCAGACCCCTGCATTAGACTCAGCCATGGCACAGGCTCTTAGCAGAAGGGCACACACAATAAGTGAGCTAAACATCATGAGCACTGGAAGAAGCCTAAGCAAAGAAGTTCAAAACGGAAAAGTGAGGCTCAGCTGATGAGTAGAGATCACCATTTTGACACCAATGGGTGTATTTAATCAAAATGCAAAAAGGAGTACCATCACAGGTGTGGGGAAGGAGGAAGGCTGCTTGTTGGTGGCTGTACACAGGTGCAAAGGACTGAAAAGAAAACAGAGGCAGAACCACAGAGACAAGCAGGGAGAAAGGTCACATCTACACAAGGAGAAGGACTGGTAGAGTTTTATCATGGTTTTAAAGGAGTGCCAGACCAACACTTGCAGCATGTCTACACAGTGAAGTAAGAGCTGGAACAACTCTGCAGGGTTACTGGCAGCGGTGAGGATGCAGCAGCCAGGGTTGGCAGCCAAGGCATATACCCCAACACCCTGGGCACTTGTATCCTAGATGCCAGCCTAATACTCCCATGTCCCTGCATAATTGCATTACTACAGATACCCGAAGCAGCTAAAAACCGAGCTAGCACAAGGATGCACCTATGCGCTATAAGCTGTACCACCCTTCTGCTGCTTAAATATATATTTTAAGGCAGCAGAAATAAAACAAGAGATCTGACAGTGACAACAGCACATCAGCTTACAAAGGCTGTAAGTAACCTAGCATTAGCCAAGTTACTCAGATAAAAAAAAAGGCAACAAAACAGCAATGGGTTGTAAGGCTGCGCAGCACTGCATAGGCACAGCAGGAGGCAAGGGCACCCTACGACTGGGAAGTAACATGGAGAACTGACCACATTGAGCTGTGGATAACCAAGTGTGCGGGAAAGAGCATTCTCATGGACATACAGTAGAGACTCCAGCATAGCAATTAAAAGAAACCCCAAAAATCCCACCAAAACACAACACACTTCTGTAAAGTCAGTAACAACCATCTTCACAGGACACAGCCCCTCACCTGATTTCCGTCCATTTTGACTCTGCCCTCACGCAGCTGGGAGTTAAAGCAGCAGTGGGATTAAACCAGAAAGGGGCAAATTACAAGGTAAAAAATAATAACCACCCCCAAAGACAAGATGTAACTTCTGTAGTTGTGCTGGTTATTTAATCAAAGCCAAAAAACTTGAAGTGATTTGGGAAAATTTTAAATGGACAGATGAAAGTATCTTTGTCACATGAAGAGCAGGACCAATGCAAGTAATTGAGTGTTCTTATCTCCTCAGTTTTCAGGAGGTTAACGGAAAACCTCTAAATCAAAACAACTGTAAGTTAAAAAAATTCTGTCAGTGGAAAGGCTGGTACAGAATAATGCAGTTTCTCATCAGGCTACCAGAATACACTGACTTTCAACTATTATTTGTAATACAGGAAAGCCTGAGGCCCCCAGTGAACCCAGTGCTATACTATGTCACAATGGATTTTGGTTTTCTACCTAGGAGTTTATAAAAAAAAATAAAAATCCCACAAATTCTCTATCTAAAGCCTCCAACGAAAATACTATGTTCACATAAGAGAGAGTAGCAAATTACAACACAGCTCAGTATGGCTGCACAGCAAGACCAAGAGCAAGCCTCATACCATGATCCAGTGCTGCAGTCCCAGGTGTAATTTCTTATCACCTTTTGTTTAGCTTCTCGGCAGCATTTGCCGAGTTGATCAATATATCAATATACTCATTCTTAACTGCTCAAAACCACTGGCAATATAGCGCTGAAGTTTCATTTTGATCCTGCTCCCCAAGGGATCTGTTGCGTTACAGGGAAGGGAACCACTGGGGCAGCCCAACCACCTCAGGGAAGGTATCACTCCCAGGCTGCTCCTCCAGCTCAGGAGCTGCTCTCCCATAAAGAAACATGGCACTATAGTTACCAAACATGCTGCCAGCTGATGAAAACCCCCACCACCCTCCTGACTGTCTGTGTTCCTTGCCAGACAGAGGTGAGAGGTGGCTGAACACAACACTGGAGGTCGGAAGCTCACAGGTAGCACACACTGACCACCCACAGAAGATGCAAGCATCTCTGCAGCCTCTGCTGAAAGAAAAGTGGTAATGCCCAAGTCCCCAAACTCCAGGACACTGGCTTTAAGCAGGCATTTGTTTGAGCAAGGCTAATGGTGCATTAGCCACTTCACCCAGTACCTTGTAGACACCTGCACTGCCCAGAGAGACCCATTTCCAAGCCTTCACAGAGAAACGAGATTACTAACCTGACCTCCACCGCTCAGAAACACCACCAGCACTGCTCCCCATCCTGTAACCTCCTCCCCACACAGACTGCACACATCCCTTCCCCCTCAACCACACCCCGCATCCCACAGGTGCTATAACTGATCCACTCACCCCCTTGCAACCTTCAGCCCCCCAGCTGAAGCGGGTCATCCAGAAGAACCGGCCCATAACATGAGAGGGCACTTTGCTCCACTACAAAGCAGCCTTGCAGCTACTGAAGACTTAGAAAATTGTTTGCAGAACTAACAGCTAAAAGGGAAAGTTTTTAAAATTATGATGCCAGCTGCAGAGAGCAAGCAGAGGAGTGTGAGACACCTGTGAATTTGGTCCCTGAAAAAAGGGTGATTTGAAAGAGAATGCAGGCTGTAATTACCAAATATTAGAGATAAGTGATTTCATTACTCACAATTTTCTGTGTGGATGGAAAAGTCGGTAACCTGGTAAGAGTCTAAACTAGGTTTAAATTCAATTACGAGTACATTTTTACCACCTGAAAATTAGATTGGTACATTTTTCAACTAGCAGTAATCTGCTATTTCAACACCATCTTTTCTTCCTCCAGCCAATGAATGCAAGACAATGATTGTCCAAGATTTGAAATGCAATTTGTCCTAATAAACCCACCTAGGGATTTAAAATGCATTCACATCACAGAATCTGAATGACAGCTTTTTAAAAGGAATTAATGGACTTCGAGATAATGCATTTAAGTTAGCAGATATGTTGGAAACACATTAGAGAATATCAAGATCTAAAAAACCACCTATGAACAAAAAGCAATGTCTCCAGTTTTATCTTTAAAACAAGCTTCAAAATTTATTTTGGAACTTTTCCAAATTACTCTAAATTTAAAATCAACTAAATAAATAGAGCTGGATTTATTTAATGAATTTGTTAGCAACCTGTTCCATCTACACTGCCACTCATGGTTTTATCATTTCCTGCCTCCATTCATACTATTTCTTTTAACTTTGTCCCTCTGTCCCTGTAACCTAAAACCTTAAGGACTGAGGTTGTGTCCTTCCAGACTGAAAAAATGTAACAGCCGTAATTATATCGCTGTGACACAGTTAATGTCTGAATCCTATTTATATTTAGCATCCCATTTTGTTTCAAACCCTCCTCTTGGCCCCTCTCCACCCTGCCTCTCCAATCTTGTGTCCATCATCCCATTACTGCCCACTCATGCATTCCTCCTTGTCCCATCCTCATGACCACACAGCTGGGGTTGCCCTTCAGCATGTACTGTCCCATCTGTCTGGAATTCCCTTTCTCCAGCCCAATTCCTCTTCTCAGTTCTCACCTTTATGTGTGTATGTATGCATCTGCTTACAGTCACCACTGAATTCCACAGACCTTTTCTATCTACGTAACAGTGGTTTTTATCCTGCCCTCACTGAGATCATCACAGACAACAAAATCACCTGCGCCTTTTCCACTTTTACATTTTTATTTTCTTCTATACTGTTCATAATGTATTTTGTTCCCTTTTTGCCTGCCATCACAAATCTCTCTGTAGCTTTACAGTTATATTCTACCTATGTCCACATTTTGCTAGTATCCATAAATGTATGCCTACATCTTACAAGGATGTATACTACACCCAATACAGTCATTTCAACCATATTCCCTTAGCCCCGAGTCCTACACTGACAGTGTATCACGCCACCAAGATAGGACAGTATTATCTTTAATAATGCCATAATGACTATATTGCTCCAGTCTCCTTTTCATTTTCTGCAGCTGAAGTGAAACCATAAGCATACTGAATGTTGCCAAGTTTCTCCTTGCTACTTAAACAGATCCTTGATTTTACAGAAAATATAAAGGATTTGTAGAAATCACCTTCACACTTTTCGTTAAACCCTTCTTCTTTCTGCTAAACTTGCACAGAATGTAACATTTACAACCTTTTCCAGGATGCTTCTGCTAAGAGGTGAACCTTCCCAGGCAACTTTTATGCTTATTATGTATTCTTTTTACATATAGCTTGTTGGACTGCACATACAAAAGAAGGAATAACTCTGGAAAACTTTCCATTTTAGTTGTTTTGCTTTTCATTTCATAAAACCAAGTCTAACGCACATTAACTGTCCTCTCTCTAGCAGTGGTGGAATATAGCTGGATTTGGTATTTACCTTTTAAAATCAAGCAGCTTTTTATTAGCATGTATTTCATTGGCACTTTAGAGTATAAAGTTTTAAAAACCATAGTACTTATTTCTTCTATTCAGACACACCTCCTAAATCTTCAGCATGCAAAGATGGCTATGTGCTTTTTCGGTCACTCTTCTCTCTTTTTATTCTAGGTGACTCATGTAGCTGTAAGCTTAATTGGCATCACTTAAAGTAGTCTGGGAAATTTCATACTGCTGAATGTGAATGTGTTACTACTGTATCTGACTGAAACCTAAATAAATTCCACATTTGGCCCAGTGAAGTAAGACATGCAAGATTTCAACCTGTTCTTGGAGAGTAAGAAAAACAGCATTCTTTTAAAAAAGTAAAACCAGATTCCCTTGCCTGTAACCCCTCACTGTATCTCAAATAATACTGACATAACAGTAATTTTTGCCTAATTAACTACCAGATAACTAAAGCCTGCTTCTCCATGGAATATTCTATTCATTAACAAGATGTATAAGAGAAACAGAACTACGTGGCATGCCAATATTAAAGTAGAAAAGCATGGCTGTGAATTAAAATCAGCAATATGTCTTTATACTTTTTTCATTTGCGTTTTCCATCAGGGCAGCATTTGCCTTTGGCAGGAACTCGCAATGTACAGAAAGCAAGAGAAAAACATTCATTAATGGCCTTCCCAAATGAAAACTTTGCTACAGGGATATATGGAAAGTGTCTTCATGATTCCACAGACAATGCTTTTCCAAATATGCGCTCTTACAATCTGACATAATCCTGTGAGTCTGCTGGGTGCTTCATGTACTCTGTACTGCATTGTCTGAACTAAAGTCGTGATGAGAGAAAGCATTCAGATCCTCCAAAAGCCATTTGATAGAACTGGGGGCAAGAACACAAAACCATCAGTTTGCAAGGTACATTAAGACTAGAAGGTTGGGGCATTCAGGTAGTGATGGCACACTTCACAAGCCAGCATTTCCTCAGCCGGAGGACTGTAAACTTGACACAGCACAGAAAATAAACAACCAGCATCTATCTCTAAGGTGTAATCATTGTATTTTAATCAAACCAGTAATACTGACTTTTCGAGCACAGCATATCATTTTCATTACTGCATTATTACCAATGGCATGGAAGCCACAAAATTATAGAGTATCATCAATTTGAAACACTAAATAACTGTACTGCTAGTTAAGACCTTTAAATACAAGCATGCTGCTTCCAGCAACAGATATCTCTTACTACTAAAACCAAAGGTGTTTTATCCATCTAGAATTTCCTTAACTTTGTATTTGTTACTTTTATTATGAGAAATAACATTTACACTCAGAAAACTCAGCTCTGTCTACTTATCAGAATTCCCCAAGAGTTCAAGCCAATCTTCATGTGTATTCATGATTTTTAACCTGTAACATGCAAGCAAATTAAACCTGCCTAGGAATATCCTGATCTACATAATTTTTGCATGGGCACTCTTTTGCCCCTGTAAAACAGTATGAAGGACCTTGATCACTCTCATTTGCATTCAAGTAACTGGTCAGATTTTGAGAACATGCTTCTATATATTTGAAGTTCTTGAACACACACACACACACAGAACTTGTTGCAGGAACAACATAAATCGTAATGGGCAAGAGGAAAAAAATATGACCTAACACCTTGCGAAACAGTTTACATGGCTTGAATTCCTCTATCGCATAATAGCCAAACGACGTAGCAGGAATAGTATTTTTCATTATGCTCTGCTACTTACTGGGTTCTTTCTCCCTCTCTCAGCCACACATCCAGAATTACATTGAATATGGTGCCTCCAGGAGTGACTGACTGGCTCAGCGCTGGGGAAGGATGACGTGGTCTAGAGGAACAGGCAGGAGCGGGGAACAGAAGCTGTGCCTCCTCAGCTCCAGCCCTTCCTGCAACTTTGAGCGCATCACTTCTCCCTGCTGCTTTACTTTCTCCAACAACAGCAATCCTTTATAATACATGGTAAAATATTCTCTATTTTGATGCTAATTACTGTGTTTCTAGACCACTTAAGTTATCATTACTTTTACTGTTACTTCCTTTCCAGATGCATTCAACTGAACTGGAGGCATCTGCTTTGGTTTTGTGTACATGTACCTGCAGTGCATAACAGGAGTTCGCAGGACCTAGTGAGGCTGCATGGGAGCATATAAAGTTAGAACTGGTCCAAAATGCTTAATCTGGCTACTATTAGGCATTATTAAAATCTGAATTTACTCTTCTCCAGTATGGAATTTAAACTGGGCTGCAAAATTGTGGAAGCGTGATCTACTAACCTAGCCAGTCGTCCTTAAATCATTTATTCAGTACCCCTGATGTTAGCAATTCTTTACATGTACTTGATCTCCAACAATTAGATGAGAAATGTTAGATTAGGGACACTGCTAAGGAAAAGCCATTAAACAGGCCTTTGTTTTAAGACAGAGAGGGTAAAAGCATTCCTTGATGCAATAAAATGTGAGTATTTACATACTATGCCCTAATTAAGATTTTTTTTTTCTGTAATTCTACTGGCTGTCCTGGAAGAGCCATAAACATTTAGTAAAATAATCTCAATTTATACTGCTTTGTTCTATGCCTTCAAGTACCATACATGGCTGTACTCCAAATCAAGTAGTTGTCCTCAAATGCCTTCCAATGAGCCCTGCCAGATTCTGTGGTTCAGAAGTAATTTAAAGGCAGAAAGCTGTAGCAAATGAGACCTAATGGAAAACAGAGAATGCTTTAGTTCACCCTAACTGTTTGCAGAAAAGAAATGGAAAACCACAAAGAAAGAAAGGAAAAAGAAAAGGAAGTGCCAAAATATTGTATTTCTCTCTGCAGATGAAGCTAATGATTCACCAACATGATATAGCATGTGCAAGTGCCTTTTAACGATTTGAGAACTTTATGATGAAAATACTGAAATAGAAAAATACTGTCCTTGTGGAACCATAACTGTTTTTAAACACGTTTTTTCCACTTTTCTTTTTTCCCTTCCTTAACTCTGGCATGTTATTTCTTCAGTTTGAATCACCTGCATTGAGTAACTAATTCCTCCTGGTTAAAGCAGAGACCATCAACCACTGGCTGTTAAATGCAGCCAACTGTTCATAACTCCAGCAGATGGTTCTCTTCTGCTGGCCAACAGAAACTTTATGGTCCTTTTCCTAATTCCTCTCAAGAGATACAGAAATTCTTTATTTAGAAAGCAATCACTCCTGCAATATAGTGTCTCTCCTATTCAGTCTATTTTTGGTTAGCCGCACATCTTTCCCCCCCCCACACCCTTCAAAGTACACTGAAAGCATCAAATCAAAATTGACAGCAGACCTGATCTAAAGCCATCAGATGTTACAAGAAGTCCTTCCACACATGTATTTATCACAGGGCTTTTCTGCTTACGCCTAATTAACACCATTCCTACTCTGTCAGGTACTCGTGCAGCGGTGCCCTGCGGTGATGTGAAGGATGTCAGCTTTCAAACGAGCCTCCAGGGGCAAGATGCCTGAATCCCATGGAAATGAACATCCCTTTTTCTGTCTCCAGAGGGTCTTCAAAGAGGACCCTTAAAATGTCCCCAAAATATTAAGAAACTGAAAAGTGGTTCAGAAAGCTACAGATTTAATTATTCATGACCACTGAACTACTGGATTTTCCTTAGATTCTTGAAGGTTTTTCCTACATCACTGTATGGCAGCACACAAACCAAGAAATCCTTGTGGTGAGGGGATCTCTCCTCACAACTCTTGACCCAAAATAAAGGTGGAAAAGTTCTTTTTAAGTCCATGCTAAGTAAAATGCTATTCCCAATCCTAGCCTGTTCTGAATAATGGAAATCAAGTTTGCTGTGGTAAGGGACTATCCCACAACAGCATCCAGAAAGCTTCCCTTAGCTGTAACAAAGCTCTGCTGCACACATAACTGTGCTTAATCCCATGTCCTCACATTCCAGGAGGGACAGAGACTTTGTTCTTTTTTTCCTTGCAACTTTCAATTACAACAGTTAAGAACTCAAATTGATTATTTTTTTCACAGAATACTTAAGCCCACTTTTTTCAACCTTCCCAAAGTGATTCCTTTCCTGGGATGAATGCAAGCATAACAGTTTTCAAACTGTAAAGAATTCATCTGGCAAAGTACAGAAAAACAGTTACATGGCTATTAAAAATACAGTTGAACTACAGCATATGCTACAAACACACAGGCATACACATACATTTTAGTAACAACTCAGAAACAAATTTTAATGTAGCTGAGCTATTTCTGCTTGCCAAATGAAACTTCTGTAGGATACTTTTTTACGACTTCTTCTGACACAGTTTTTGGGGATAGCTGTGAATTACGGCTTAGTCAAAGTTCTGGTGTAATGTGCCTGATTTGGGAGAATGTACTGTTTTAAACAGAAAACAGTTTTACACATTGCAATTTAAACTATAGACATAAACTCTTCAAAACACTAACTTTATGCTCAAATAAAACAGGTGCACCAAAGTGTAATGTTTCCAGTTATTTATTTCACTGTTGAATTTTTGGTAGTTTATTAAACCTTCTGTAAGCTTTTGGGCAACTAGGTACCTGTTATTTGTATCTGTTCATCCATGGAGAAAGTATGGAATATCTGAAAAAAGTAATCAAATGCTTACAGAATAATTTTCTACAGTATGACAAAGATGCTGGGTCTTGGCGCTAATTGATTTAAAAGACACCCGTAGGCAAGACCATTAGGCTGATGAACTCCAGGCTGAAAATTCCAGGACACAAACTGATTTTTCAAAGTTGGTACTGGTCAGTAATTCTCAATACTGAACTCACAGCAGGATTTAATGACACTGCTCCTTCACATATATGAAGGGTCCTGTCCAGAAGCAAGGTATGCCCTACTTTCAAGCTGCTCAGTCTCCAAGAAGATAACTACCATAGCTATACTGGTTAGCTCAGATCTAAGAGAAGTTGAGAGGTAAAATAAATAAATGCATTTTTAAGAAAACAAGGAAAGAAAATTTCAGATTACTGAGCTCATTCCCAACCTTATTGTGAGCCCAGTTCTCACATATGACAGGGAGAAGGGATAAAAGGCCAGATTCCCTGTGTTTCTCTAGAAATTCGGGCTCTTCTGTCCCAACTTCTGCCTGAAAGATTCTGCAGAGCATGGGAAGCAAAAACATTTGCACAGCAGTCAGTTATTCAGTAGCTGAGGCACAAGGGTGTGTGGAAGAAGCTTTATTGGGTTGTAAAGGAGGGCGTGAGCAGTTAAGTTACCGAGATGTTCAACAGTGTGGAAACGGCATAAAACTAAAATACCTGAGAACACATCTCAAACTTCCCTAGGAATGACACAATCATGTATTTCCGAAAGTAAGCACTAAAGAAGCATTTTATTTAACTATGATTCTTTTCCATATTACCATATGAAAGCAATTGGTACTTCTCAATGACATGACAGAGATCATAATTTAACAAGAGAAGACCACAGCAAATAAAGTGCCGACAGCAAACATGACTACTCTGCAGATATTCTCACTGAGACCAAACTCCAGTGTTAGGACATTTATTTCTGTATCACAGTGTCATGCAGACAGACCTCTCACAATGCCACAATGAAGACTTCTGAGAAAAGGCACGAGTGCTCATCCTTACATAAAAATACACAGAAATACAGTAATTTCTCTATTAAAAAATATAACAAAATAAACCTGTCCTCCTGCAAAACCTAAAACATTTCTTGGCTGGACAGCTTTTGCTACAATACATCTGTCAAAGGGAGGAGTCAGCTGAAACCAGAAGGCTGAGCATGCACCACAGTAGAAGTGTTTCAATCTTGCCATGGTCATTTTCAATTTAACGAGTTTATTTTCTACATATGTATCAATTGCTAGACTTTTAATAATGGGGGGTGGGAAGGCAGAAAGACCACTGTAACTCTTAGAACTGTGTATGAAATCCGTTTGGGTTTTTTATTACTTGTTGTTACTTTACAGGCAATTATTTCTGGGCAGCTACAGCTTTATTGGCAGGGAGACTGATGGGGGAATGCAGGTCCCCCTGTCGTAAAGATGTCTGATGTGGTGTGTTCCCAGACTCGTGGCTGGTGGCAGCTGCACAGCTCCCTCCTGGGGTCCCCTTACCATGGCCAGCAACACAAACAAACCTCAAGGTCTTAAGGATTTGGTAAATGTAACCTTTTGAAAGAGATACCTTTTCCATATAAAGCATAAGTAGCATAAATTAGCATTTTCTCCAGTAGCTGCATATTTTTCCTTTATTTAAAAATGTCAGTAAAGAAGGTCTCAGAGACAACCAAGAGTGGTAGAGAAAGACAGCAAAATATTTGGTCTCAGTGGAAAAAACAGTTCTGACAGCTTTTACAATTAATTATTCAGTTAAGCACTTCTTTTAATGCACTGCAAATGTTGTGAATCCAGTGCCATCTCTGCAAAACAATGGTGTTGAAATTCTGCATTCTACCCCATGTGTGTGACTTTCAGTACTTCAGAAATTCACTAATTCAGAAATTACAATGCATAATTTCTGAAGAGCCTCAAGGATTGCATTCGCTTGTCCTTAAAACACACATGCACTTGAAATGTTTATGAACTTAATCACTTTAAGCCTAACTTACTTGGTCAGGTAACACTGCAAATACGAGACATAATGACAACATACAAATAAGCTCTATTAAGTGTGACAGAAGAGTAGTATTTGCATGCTACTAATACACACAGCTAGCACGAACACAAAAATACCAACCCCAAAATAACAACAAAAAAGGGCCGCTTCTTTATACTGGCTTATCAAACAAAAACCAAACAGAGCAAGTATTGTTTCTGTGCAGGGAGATCCTGCACTCTGCCACCATGCATAGAGAAATTCCATTAAAACAGCTTGCTACCAACCCCCTAAAACACCAGGAAAACTGTATCAGCAGCAAAGATACAGCCTTTATCGATGTCAACAGCAAATTTATGCAGCTGGCTGAAATGGAGGAAGGTCATGAACAGCTAATTTATATGCAATGTACTCTTTCTTGCTTTTTACAAATATGATTATAATCTAATAAATACAGAACCTCTAGCTAAACAACATGGTGATGTTTATCTGGAATATTATCTTAGTAATAAGCACTAATATCTTATTCTCACATTTAGTATTATCTTACTTTTATTAAAAGCATAACTGCCCAATTCCCTATGTTCTAAAATGTATTTACAATAATCATTTATGCAAATGTAAATAATTCCTGTCTCAAGACCCCATAATGCAGTAAGTCTTCCTATCACGCAGTACAGATGTTAACAATAAAATGTGAATGGATTAGCACACTGCTACAAAACTCTACAAGGCTCTTCGCAAGCCCTATTTTTGCTTTTATTTTCTCTGTGTGATTGATAAAACATTGCTATCTGTACAGCACATCTCCTTTGAAATCCAACAAAAACAACTCTATAGTTTGTTTAAGCTACTTACGAATTTCACTCAGATTAGTAATATTAAAAGTTAACACCGCATGTTTATTTATGTTTCTATGCTGCCAGGGAAGTGCATTTAAATATTGCCTCAGAAAAAGTTTACAATATGCAGTGTCTACTGCAAACAAAATTCATCTGGAGAACACTGATGTGGCAGGCTCGAAACCACAAAAACACATTTGTTATTATTTATTAGTACTGTTTTCCTAACCCGTTGTATAAATAAATAGGTAAAAGTCTTCAGAAAAGCTACAACATACTGGCATTTATCTTTTTCTATAGCAGGAACATTTATGGATTCTGAGATGTTTCCATAGGCTAACGTTTCTAATGAGAATAGGGATAAACTGGCATTCTGTAAGCACAATCTTTAAATTAAGGTCCTAATCCTATAGTCCGTTTCAGGCAGGCAGAATCACGCAACTGCACTGAGACCCATTAATTTAATTAGAACTATTCATCTGCTTAAAGTTATAAATGTGTTTAATTATATGCTGAATTAAGCTCAGACTGGGCTAAACCATGCCTCAAATTCAACAGCAACCTGTGCTTTCCCAATAAAATCATGTTGATAATAAAACATAAATTTCATATTGAAAGAGATTAATCTAGCCCATTTCACAAAACAAGGTCACATACTTTTGGAGGTACAAAGACTGATGCTGCTCATTATGGAAAGGGAAGTATGTAACAAATATTGGTTACAAAGTTTAATGTGTTTCTATGGGGCCTCCAGGGCTGGATTTTCATTTTTTTTCAATACCTCTAAATCCATATATAGGGAACAAAAAAGTCTAAGTTGGCTAGATGCCTAAGCACAAATGAGCCCATCTGCTCTGCTTATATATTTTAAAAAAAAATTGACCAGGATACTGTTGTCATCTGCAGGTGTCTGGCTACCTTGAAAATCCAGATCCTACAAATTAACCCTTGAATACAACAGTGACGAAGACTGTTGCTGAACCAACGCAAAGATGAAGACATTCCACCCGCTTGAGTTGGGTGAATACAGACAACATAACCCTAAAAATGTTAACCAGCCTCTGACAGCGTTAAGTTCCTTCTTTTTTATTAATTCTGATAAAAACTTATGTGAAGAATGATTTGTTAAATGGCATTTTAATAGAAATAACATTAGCACAGGCCCATGAAAATTTATTTTCTAATCAGTACTTAAAAAGTATCTAATGGATACTTTCTAATACCCCATTCAGAAGAGGCAACTGTCCCACCTGAGATGAACACATCAGACAGGCTCAGTAAAATAAATCTGTGAATGTAACTAATCTGCTCATTCCATGTACACTGTGTTTCTGCTGCATCTTGGGCTGTTGGCACAGGAACAGGCTGGGACAAAAGCATCTTTCCTTTTTGAAGGTAGGGGACTTCTGGTTTTAATCTGTAGCATTAGGAATGGAGTAGCTACTAATTACCTCTCCCTGGTGACAAGAAGCTGCTCCATCCATGAGTAGTCGATTTTTACTATCAATATATACTAGGGGATTATATCCTGGTTTTGGACTGCTTTCTATATTTTATTATGTATGTATTATCTTCGTTGAGCCAGAAAACACCAGGGTAGAATTCTGACTCTCAGGTGAGTTAGATCGCAGCATCTGTGGGAGCTCTTCCTCTGGTACATCACCTTCCCATTGACCGCTGCCAGACCCAAACTCCAGCCCTTCACTTCAAAATCAGGGGGCTCCTACTGAAGACAGAGTGGCAGTTGCTTACACATCAAATGCAGGAAAACTCCTTCTTTTGGTGGCTTGCCATTTTGTGTTCCCTATGACTGCCACACTAGAGACACAGAATGTAATGGATTATAAAGTCCAGATATTAAATACGAAGAAATTAAGAAAAACCAACCCTTTTTTCAATATATAGTACTAGTATCAGGGCTTCAAGAATACTGCTCTGAATACTCATATTCCAGTATTTGTATTGCTGCTACTTTTTTAGTCTGATCTGAAAGTCAACAACTTGACCTTCTGAATCAAGTTCTCCCTCTCATTATCATTAATCTAATATATTACGTTATAATTCTGAATTAAGATATTTCAAACAATCTTTCATAGAATTACTTTATTAATCAACCATTTGTTCTATTATCTCCCTTAAGCATTGAAAATAAATTTAAGAATGTAATTTTCATATTCAAAACCAGGTCTTTATACCTGAGGTCTGTGTTTTACAAGCAGACTTACTAGAATCTTTTTGTATGCGTTCTCCCTCATCTGCTATATTATCTGTATTATGTTCTGCTACTAAACCACAAATGTAAGTGAGGTGGAATTTCTTGGCTCAGTTTCAACATTTAAAAACATAGTTAACAATGCCTAAGGAAATGCAACTAACCCCCCCCTTCCCCCCCCCCAAGCCTACAAAAACAAACAAACTTTACTAGCAGTTCTACATCATATCCCATGGGATTAGACAGAGGAAACAGCATGAAAAATGAAAATACTCCAGGAATATTTAAATTAGCTTTTGAAAAGCAAATTAGAAATATTAGACAGAAAAACAACAGTATCTCTGTGGCTAACATACATACTGGGACAGACTGGTGTGAAAATTTTCTTTGCAAGTTAAGTATTTAATACAACCATAAATCAAAACATGCTAAGTGTTTTCCTATATCTTTCTGTTCCTGAATGAATGTTAAGAGCAGAATCCTAAGAAGCAAATGCTTCCAAAAATGCATGCCTACCTCAAAAGTTTAATAGATGAGCAACTAATAAGGTAACGTACAGGTTCTTTGTATTTCAATGACACACCTCCAGGGTTTTTTTGTCCGAGGAGTTTCAATATGACTTAACAGCTGGGTCTCAGACTTCAGCCAAATACCGCTATTATTTTGCCAGCAAGTTCTCATGTGGAAGTATATTGAACTTTTATGGCTTTCATCACAGCTAGTAAGTAAGAGCGAAAATGATTTAGAAGAGACAAGACTTAACTAGACAGCGAAACCTGAACTACAAATAAACTGAGGTACCCTGAAATAACTCATACGTAGCCCAAGAATGGTGGTTAGTCCTTTTATTTTCAAAATATTTATTCCAGCTTTAGCTTTCACTATGAAAAATGAACCAGTCTTCAAGTATATCCCTATGCTCCTTCTGTTATGTGAAGGAAAAAAAAAGCAAGGTTAGATTCTGTTAAAAACCTTTTACTGAAGTGAAAAGGAGCAAAGCTGTACTTCTATTCAGCTGAAGTTCAAGATCAGCGTTTAGTTATTTTTTTCTTGTATTAAAGGATATCTGAGATCCCATTATATAAAGAGCACTATGAACTAACATTTTATTTATAATCTTATTAACAATTACGTAATATTCATTTCTTGGTAAAAACCTTGAAAGTTCTTAAGTTCACTGTTAGCTTTTTTGGTTTTTAGAAAATGTTAAACTAGCAATAAAGTACAATGACTCAGCTAATAAGTTTTCATCTTTTTTGGTGAAATGGTGACAGTTGTCAATGAGACAATAAAAATATTTTCTTAGTTTACCCAGAGTAGCAACTATTTTGGTTGTGTGCCGTATTTATGCATTTGCATTATACTTTTAAATATATCATGTTCAGTGGGATGAAGAATGGATATTAAAAGCTACATAAATGTATTTCATTATTAAGATTAATATTTTGGTAAATATTATGGATTTTTTCTTTAAAACTTTCAATGAAATCAAAATAATGCAAATACTACTCAAAAGTTTTAAGATATCTTTTACTTACACAGCAGTATCACATCACATATCCCTCCCTTTACTTGACAAACACAGACTATTTATTCATTACTCTTAAATGCATTACTGTCTTATATCATTTGACATGTGCATTTTTGTGGTTTGTTGCAGAAATTACCAAAATTACTATAAAATATGTATGAATATATAAGGATACACATAATAAAAAAAAAAGAGCCATCTAGAGCACTCAAGATATATGTTTGATTGTTTATTTATTTATTTGTTAGTGGAAGCAACATTAGGTTTCCATCAAAGTACCAAAGTAGCATTGATCATGTAGCCCCTGAAATGGATCTTCAACTGTGCAACTCTCAAAATGCTTCTTCCTATGCTCTGTAGCCCAAGTCTTCTACCAACAGTCATCCAAAACGTTGACCTTAAATCGCATAATCCCCTCTGCAGCTACTTCTAAAAGCACCATAGAATGCCACCAGACTTAGCACTTGATAATAGCAAGACTATTTGAAGACTCCTTCAATTTTTTTTCAGTGCTAATTTTCATAAAGAGCAGCAAAATTGCAGAAGTCAGGTTACTAGCCATTGCAAACAAAGCAATCCATAATGTACAATGAGTAAAAACACTGCTCCTGAAAATTAGTATTTCTGAACTAATGTAAGTGCAAAATTATTTGGAAGTTAACATCCCTCTTTACATTGACATCTTTTGGAAGTTGGTATTTTATTAGTGTTTAAAGTTTCCAAGTGCCATATGCTACTGAGAATATTTACTGATTGATAAAGAGCCACTGTATTGCTATATACGTCTGTACAGAGGAAGACTGCATAGCCAGAAAGTGGCTTGCAATCAAATCTTTCCATCAGAAAGTAGCGAAAGACAAACTTTGCAAAGTGTATATGCTAGCACATCTGAATCTACTTCACATGTTGAATGAAGGAGCTCTGTGTGGAAACAAATTTGGCACTTACTTTTCAAGGAGCAACAGCAGAATTCAAGACTCAGTTCATTAGTACATGACAGAGATGCAAAAATGAAGCTCTGCTGGTTGTAGATACAAAACAGAGCGAGATGCCAACCTGACAGTCGCACTATCAAAGCTCTAACAAGAAAAAACAACAGTATAAGAACAGCATCCTACACAGACGAGGCTGTGACTGAGCAAACCTCTCTGGAGGTAGGATGCCAAACCCCACTGCTGAAAAGATGACAGTACTTCAGAATTTTTTTAAAAAAAAAAAAAAAAAAAAAGGGAAGGGATTTGCTCCCTTCCTCATTATCTGTGCACTGAAAACAGAAACAAAGGCACCTGCAAATTACCCTCTGGCAGTGCCCCTCTGCACCTATGGATTACAGCAGCTGCACTGCTAGCCTTGATGCCTCAGTTTATTCTGAAAATCTACCCATGGGATGAATGCAGACCTTTAATATATCTACCAAAAATCTATCTGATATATGCAGAGTTAAATCAATTCAGCTGTCAACTCTAGAAAAACAAACAAGGAAAAAAGACCCCAAACACAGGTACCCGAAAACTTTGAGTTTATTAACATTCATTCCACAAATCTGTGCTCTGTGGCTGAGGCCCAAAGAGAAAAACATCACTGTTTCTCAACAATGATGAAAAGCAATGTCAAACAAGATCCTCCTTTACTAAAACATTATTTTTATGAAGCATGCTATACAACACTTAGCGCACTGAGAGGCTCTGCATAATCAGATGTAAACTCTGCTCATAAATGGACTTTTTTTTCTCATCAAACACAATGCCTGATCTTCACTGCTCAAAAATTCTCTGAAGTTATAAAGCGAACAAGGGACTTATGAGCATAGTGAAAATTAGAGAATTCATTTATCTTAAAAACGTACAAGCAAATTCTTTCAAATAGTAGAAAGTTCCATTAGATTCATTACTAAATTCACTCCATGTCCGATACTAAAATATTTGAAGTACCAAGAAATATTCTAGGTAAGTGAGTATTCGTGTATGAGCAGTGATTAGCTAAAAATTTCACACAGGTTGGTGAGCTGAAAGATGGTATCAACTTGAGTCCTTCAGCTCATTACCTTAGCCACTATGCAAACCATTAAATCAGAACTGGAAATACATATTATTCATATAAAAAGGAAGTCACACTTGAGATTACAAAAGACAGAAGAATGGCTCTATGGACCATTTATTCACTGCTGAGTAACAAATACAGGACAACTTTAAAGAAGAAATCCCATAGCAATTTGACTACCCCAACCACAACAGAACCACATACAGTATTAACAATATATTAAGACAGAAGAGGGAAAATGTATCATGGTCAGCATCATTCAAAACCCAAGAATTTTGCGTGCTTTGCTTTCATTCAATGTCTGATTTTTTTCCCTGAGCAATACTGACTTCTGCACAGCATGACAGCCAACACCAACCAGATCATGCCAAGGACCGTACAGGTGCAGTTTTATTTTGCTTTCCTAATGAAATGTACAAGTAATTAACCATCAACATTGATACAGTGCAGAACGTATGAAGACCTATTAACTAAACAAAAATTAAGATGTTCAATTAATCTCTGAGATTTCAAATAGCTGTGCAGATCTGCAAACACCTCCTGAAGGACCAGCACTTCTCTTGTCGAGGCTGGTGAGGACATTTGTGCCCACTGAGCAAATATCCTCCTTGAAAGCAACCACGAGACCCCTGGTCTGTAACCTGTAACTTAGGTTTCTTGAATTGTTGCCACTTGTGTCCAGCCCTGACAAATTCTAGAGGTTTTGCTGAAGTTACCCCTAGCATCCAAACATCAAGATTTCAGCCTCAAAGCCAGTCTTCAGCTGATCCTCTGCCACACTCTTCAGCCCTAGGCTTGTCACAAATCTCCCCATTTTCAGGTTCTTGTGCCCTGTCACGTGTGCTAAAGAAAGCAGTACAACTCAAATTTCTATCACACAGACTCCCTATGAGCCTCCTCTACCTGAGCTAACTGAAAACAAAACCAAACCCACTCATTTTCCCTCCCTTCTTGTTCATGCCTATTATTGTAACATACAGGGCCTGTTAAAGGGTTTCATATACTGCTTTCCTGTAGTATATGATCTCCCATTTCTTAGCACAGTTTGAAATGACCTTGTGCACAACATGGCAACTCATTTGACCTGGTCCCCTGGCAAACTAAGCTTCGCAAAGGTATCTGAAAGTCACCTGCTGTCTTCCTACAGACAGCTTCACCCTCTCAAAGGGCATGGAAGAAGTCTCTCTCATCCTCTGGAGAGGGACTTTTTACAAGGGCATAGGACAAGAGGGAATGGCTTTAAACTGAAAGAGTGGAGATTTAGATTAGATATAACAAATAAATTATTTACTGCAAAAATGCTGAGGCGCTGGCACAGGGTGCCCAGAGAAACTGTGGCTGCCCCATCCCTGGCACTGTTCAAGGCCAGGTTGGATGGGACTTTGAGCAACCTGTGTAGTGGAAGGTTACCTTGCCCATGGCAGGTGGGTTGGAACTAGGTGGTCTTTCAGGTCTTTTCCAACCCAAACCATTCTATATTCCATGCCCACACCCTTGTCTGACAGGGAGTTCACCTTATCCCCTCTCTCTCCAACCTCTAGGTCTCCTCCTTAGAGAGTCATTCAAGATCTAAACACCTTTATTCTCCTCTTCACTCTCCATTGCTTAAAGGGAGCTCTTTTACCAAACCTCAGTAAAGATACTACTCTTATGGGAAATAAAAACAAATACATTAACCTTGGGATATGACTCAGAAAGCCTGCATTGATTTCCAAGCTCTGTAAGATTCATACACAAAATAGAGGAAATCTCTTAAAACTTCTTGTGCCTGAATTCTTTACCTAAAAATTGATTTTCCCCACACATGCTTCCCAGAAACACTATTAGGACAGAAATCATCACATTTTGCCAGTTGCTCAGCTATTAATGTAGGTCACAAAGTACGTAAATATGAATTGATTATGAAAAGCAGGAAGTGAAAACAGTCCATATGTAGCTAATATTGCTACTGAAACCTAAACTTCTGCATTTCCTGCCATTGTGACTTTAATTATGAAATCCTAATGTTGCACTGAGATAACTGCCATGTTTAGTTTCCTAGCTGTCTTTAAAGGAAATATTAAAGAGAATTAAAACCAAAACAAAAATAAAAAACCCACACCAAAAACCCAACCAAACACAGACGCCCAAGAAAATCCACTCCAAACAAACAACAGTGAACAACAAAAAAAACCACACAACTCAGAAGATTTTCAAATTCCTCCAACTCATCAGTGCGTTCTCTAAGGAGGTTCTCCCACAGACTTCTCCTTAAGCTTTGCTCCCGTCCTCTTGCTGCCTGGGGTTAAAGGGAACAGAAACCTGATGGGCTGTCCCAAAGGAGTGAAGTCTGTCCATTCTGTCCCTGGATAATCTCATCTATCTCTGCCTTAAAAGAAACCCTGAGATGGATCTGCCCGTGAGTTTGTACAGAGCAGAAAAGGCTGAAGCAGAAACAGGACTAAACTAAATCAAAACTCCCCACACAATGACGAAACTAAACAATTTTGCTTTTTTTTTGCTTCTGTGCTCTCTATTGAAGAGGCTACACAGATGACCCCACGACTGATCTTTTTTTTATTTTTGGTGGGTTGAGAATCAGTCTGGAATGTAAGCATCAGTGATAAAGATCAGAGAAGAAATATGGACAAAACAAATGGTAACAGATCACAGGTGTAAAATGGTGTTTGCCTAACTTCTGCAGGTACTCACATACCCATAGCTGAGGTATTACTGCCCATGTTAATCTTATTTAAACCCATCTCCACACCAGAAAAATGTGAGATAGCAAACGCAGTCTCCTATCTCCTAACAGGGCTCTCACAGTGACCCACAAAACTATAAATCAATTTTATGTACACATCGAGCAAATTGATACGAACTGTTCCAAAAAACAGAAGTCTGAGCACAGAGCTAGATACAGGATGCTGGGAAAGAGGCAACACAGCATTTGCACAATGGCTTCATAAATCTACTAGCATTGCTAAAGAATCAATGTGAGGACAAACATGATTGAATCAATTAACTGGTTTGCTCTGCAAACAAATAAAAAACTTGTTAAAAAAAAAAAAAAGGGAAACAAAAGGTAGTATTAAACATACAGTTTCTCTATGAAAATGTGTCAGTATTGGTGTTCCGCAAGAGTTTTGTAGGACAGAGCTGAATAAACAGGCTGGAAAAGGGGGATGAGTAGTGTGCAGAAGGTGTACCCTACAGATAGTCACTCATAGCAATACAAAGGCTTACAAAGAGAATAGCAAATGATGTCACATAGCAAAGGGCTGGATAGTAAAATGGAAGACAAAACTCAGTGTTGACAGGTATGAAGAATTGTAGGGAGTGGTGGTGGTGAGGATGGGTGGGGAGGAAAACAACCCCAACCCTACGTATACAATACAGGCTCTGAGTGAGCTGTCACCACTACAGAAAAAGATCTTGTGCTCATTAGGGACACACTTAAGAAAATGCTGGTTTAGTTTCAGCAGCCGTCAAAACAATCAAATATTGTTAAAAAATTATCTGGAATGTAGACCACCACAAACACACCATTAAGCCAGCATTTAAATGACAGACACTGCACACTGAATATGTTATCTAGCTTTGCATGCAGTCCTCCAGTCTCAAAGAAGACATAACAGAACTAGGAAAGGTAGAGAGAAGAACAAGGATGATCAAAGGTATGAAATGGGTTCTGTTCAAGGAGCTAAATAGACATGGATTTTCCAGCCTGGAAGACAAATGATCAAGGTAGTATCAAAGAGATCTGTGATAAATGGAGCAGCATAAAGGCAGTGGATAAGGAATCATTTGTCTCTTACAAGATAAGAACAAAGGAGCATCAAATGAAATTATCAGGTAGCAAATTCAAAACAAACAAAAGCAGGTACTTATCAACACATACATTTTTCTGCCATAGAACTCACTGCACAGGATATTGTGGATGAGAAAAATGCACATGGTTTTAAAAACAATCAGACAAACTAATGGAAGAAAAATCTATCAAGGGCTATTAAACTCAAGATACCATCTCTGTTTCAGGAAGTTTGTGAGATGCAGATTGCTGAAAGCTGGGAAAATATACTGGGAAAGCACTACTACGTGCTTGCCTTTTACTGTCTTCCCTAGGCATCTGCTATCAGTCACTGGCTGAGACACGACAGGCTATGACAAAAGTCAAGCAGCGCAACTCCATAGGAGTAGATCTAGGGGGCAAAACATAGGAATACCGAGGACCCAGTGTCCACATTCTGTCTGGATGGTTTCACTTTCAACTAGAGCTGGTCTGGTCCCACTGACTGAATAGGTATTACCAAGCTGAAACGTCTTTTGGTTTAGCAGCGCCCAAAGAGAAACCCGCCAAGAAGAAACACTCTGAGACCATGCAGCAACGCGCGCACGTCTGCAGGAAGCAGGGACAATGAGCGGACTTGCTTCAGAAGCACACTCCTGGCCCACACCAAAACGTTCATACACCTGTGCCCAATGAAATGAATGCTCGCCCTGAGAATCTGACCACTTGCCTCAATCCATGACCCTCCCGAATCCAGCAGATGCCCTCCAGAACGTGCAGTGCCCCGAAGGGTGACCAAGGCTGAACCAGCATCTTTCCAGCTACATCCTACCTCACATAATGCTCTCTGGCTACAATTATAGAATTAGGCCTTTAAGTATAAAGCTATAGAAATTAGGAAACTTTCCTCTGAACATTTTTTAAGCAGTTTTTAAACTTTCATGTATTTAATGCAGCAAACTGCTACTTCTCACCTCACAAATATACACATACGCTGATACACGACTAATACACTGATACCGGTTTTTAACCATCTATACACTAATAAAAAATAAAATATAACTGGTAACTTTCTTAGGATGGGAAACTTATAATTCTATTCATATTTTTTAAATTATTAAAGTCATCCATGTCTCCTTCTAAGAAGAAAACCAGTATAACTCCAAGTGATACATGTTACAGACCTGTAAAACGTATTTTTGTATTAGAAACTATATTAACATTTTCTCATCGCAGCAGCTCGACCCATACAAAGTAGTTAAATACAGCATTATATCGCATTTCTTTTCATGTCAAACACTATTTTAACCATACTATATTGCCTTTAAAATGAAGAGACCTTTTAAATAAGATGACAAGCTGATCTTGCAGTTTACAGCCAGACCTGGTATATACCCAAAGCATATTCTCCTAGGAACAATACATTTTAGAACAAACAGAAACACCTCAAAATGCATCTGATCTAGATTTCTGCTACTTAATTTTGCATTTGTCTAGTCACACAGTGTGGAAAACCTCAGCTGAGTATTAAACAGAACGTCTTCACATGCATAAAAAGCCTTTGGATTTACCTTGAATTCCTGATTCTACTGATCTAATCTTTTGTATAAGTCTCTTCCAAAGCAGACTACTACTTCCTTAAACAAAATGTTGTGTGTTCATTTTTGAAGAACAGTGACACTTTTGACCTTGACAAAGAATATACAGTTTATGGGAAAAGTCACTGCACAAACTTCTAACAGATTAACGTGACAGAGCTGAACCTTTGCTTTGCCTGCAACCTAATTAAAAAGAAATGTTCCCACACCAAAAAGCCTTGTGCAAGGTGCTTGTCACGAATTATTATAAAGTTCTGCATAAGGAGGCCCAAGGGCATTCAAAATTATTGCTAAACAGCCTATTTTCTTCTGCAGAAGTAACTAACAATACAGGACCAGAATCTTTTCTTCAGAAAGCCAAACAGAACCTGTTAAGGTATATTAAGGATCTGTAAGTACGTATCAGTCTTGTTTCATTTACACTGGATCTGGGAAAGCAAGAGATAGAATTTTTTTTTTCCTTTATCTTGGTCTGTCTGGTACAGGCTAAAATGAAATCAACTGCCCTGTGGAAAAGCCTTGTAAAGAAAACCCATAAATCCTATTTATTTATCTATTTTTTCATCATGCTAGAGCAACACAAGATACAGTATTTTTGTCATAGCGCCAGATAGTAAAAGAAACGTAACAATCACTGTTCTTCAACCCCAGGGACCATATTCACAGTACTAAAGATGAAACAATACCTAGAAACTCATAAAACTATTTGACCCTTTGATTATCATACTTAAACAACATTAAATTCTGCCAATGATCAACCACAGCCAAAATTATGTGCTTATTCTTCCTAAGCAATGTACAAGGCGAACAAAAACGTCAGAGTAAGATCCCCCAAAATTATCATACTAAGTGCAAAGCTTTTTACATTGGCTAGCAGAAAAAAATACTGGGAACAGGTATTAAATCCTTCTCACATACGGCATTGAAAGTTCATCTTAGCAGTACATCCTTCCACTTCGGGTCCACATTTTATCCAATAGCTAATACACGTCAGGACTATGAAAGATCTTTGGAATAGGGGCTGGAACGTGTGAGTCACCTTCCTCATCGTGTGGCCAGAACAACTGTCTGCCTTTGCCTGAGATAAACGGAGATTTACGGGGTCAAAAGGAATTATTTTCAATCAAGTGGAGAAAGCAAGCAGCTGCTCTGGGATTGACTGTAGTCCCCAGATGCTCACCTGTGATAAAAATGAGAGAAACACTGATATCCATTCTTTTGATGACTTTTCCAAAAAACCTAAAAACTTCTCCTGTGTATTCGTGTGGAATCCAATCCCCCAGGCATGGTAAGTGAGCAATTCCCAGAAAAAGACTCTGTCATAAAGGAAACAGGGAATCATACACCAAAAACCCAGACCAAGTCACTTCCATTGTGTCACCTGGAATTTAGCAGGAAGCCATCCTGCTGGCTTAGATCTCACTTTTGTACTTGTGCAGCTAAATCCTACCTGAATCCCACCTAAAAATCCTATTTTGTACACTTTTTTTCAAGCTAGGCTTGGACTCTTCAGTCTTTTCCAATGACATTTACAGAAAGCTCTGTTTAGGATCTGAAGGATGGCAGAACATTTTCTGTTCTTCATTATGAGCATGCCCGATCCGAAGGCAGCTCACGTACAACAGATACACATGCTCAATCAGCATCAGCATGCCACAGACAAGATACTTTTTCAGATATTTAAACAAGGCCACACCTGTAATAAAGATAATAATTAACTAACATCCCTGTCACCAAGGTGTCGCAAAGTGAACTTCACATCAAAGAAAAGAGCCTTTAAGTTATGTAAAGATTTCAAGCTGTTGTAACAAGATGCTGCTTGTTCATGCAGGGAAAGAACTCGTTAACTGAACTGCACTGTAGACAAACATGAACAAACTTTGATAGATTTCTTTTCCCCGTGTATCTGACAACACTCTCTTTTTTTTTTTCTCCCCAGTAGATTTTGTGGCTGCCCTCCAAAAGGTGAAATGTTACTTTGCATCTTTTACGAACGTTATTACCACAAACATAAAATCCCTGTGTAAAATACCACAAACATAAAATTCCTGTTTCTCTGTAAAAGTTTCTTAGAAAAGATTTCAATACAGACTTCAGGAAACCCAATTAATTGTATTTCTATGTTTCCCACTGGCAGATGGTATCTTACTCAAGACTGGCGCAGTGATTCAAATACCACCAGTAGGTCCAGCCACCCAGCATTAAGAAGATGGCATCCTGGGTAGAGAAAACAGTTTCCCCCAAGGAGGCTCTAATACTTCAAGATGAATTCGCTCAAACCAAAACAAATTCTTCACAGCCATGAAAGGATTTGCTGAGACACCAGGTCACAGGAGGCTAATGGCACTGTGACACACCTACTAAATCTTCCCTCACAGGCTTAATGCAATAAAGAAAATCCCTTTGTGGCTGACACCACTGTGGGTGCCGCAGTGGGGAGGAGGAGGCCAGGGGAGGTGAGAGAGGTCCCAGGGCTGTGAGTGTTACTCTGCCTAGAAGTCCCTGGCTCTGGAAAGGAAGTAAGAATGTGGCAGGGACTGTGGTTGGTCTAAGTCTTGTTCAAGAGGAGAAAAATCAGACACGACCTGGCAAACGAAGGGAAAGACTGAATGCAGCGAGTGGTAAATAGCCTCACCAGGAGGATAAAACAGAGAGCGGCTTATGCCATGACACGATCAGTGGGACATCCCACCTCTGGTTTAAGGAGCTGGGGAACAAAAGTGGAAGATCTATTGGCAAGGACAAACATGAATTTCCTGAAGGGAAGGACGAAGACACGGTTTTCCTCCTCCTCCAACTTATTTTCTTGGTTTTACTTGGACAAATCAGAAATTACTCTTGTTAGTATGAGAGAAAGAGTGAGATGCGAGCAGCTCATTTTTGTCCAGGAGGGGCAGATGTTTAAATTACCAGTCTTGCTACTGATTCTGGACACGAGCCATGGCTGGGGATTTTACCCGTAATTCTCACCGACATTAATTCACAGACTGGCTCCCTGACCAGAAAAGGTCTTGCTCTGGCCTGACCCGTAGCGAGAGACCTGGGGTGGAGGGTTCATCTGACTCATGATAATTGCCTTACCAGCATATTGGATAAAAGATGGTTTCTGAGGTATCGGGTCTATGTACAGACACAAGATCTGCAATCTCCTGGCACAAGCTGCAACAGCCAAGGAAAATTGTTACTGTAAGAACTGAGGATGTCATCAGGAAACAAGTGATAAAACCATTTTCTGTTTCTTCCAAATATATAGAAATATAAGCACAAAACCCTAGCTTTTGAGATCCACAAGAAAACTACCTGAACCTGGTAATAGTCATTCTGAAATGCTACTGCAATACACTGATCTTCATTAAAAAAAGTCACTAATATTTATATCAAGCATTTATTCCTGCATTTTATAAATATACACTGAAATCTTCCAGCTATTCAAGATATTCTGCTCACAGTATCAAAGGAGAAACACATTAGAGGACTCCTCTCAAGTCACTCGGCTACATTGCAAGTCACTCCGGGCTACAGGCACGGATATTTCTTTATTTTCTCTTAGCGTGGGTGATAAAATAGGAATGAAACTAATGTCACTTACACTTAAAATAAACAACCACATTTACCAAAAATACAGACTGTAAAACACCAGTGAAAACAGTTGTTACCTACTTATTTCTCCCTTTAACATCAGGGATCCTTGAAGAATCAATCTGAGTTTTCTGTGGCATGCTACACTGAAAAGGCAGCAAAACTGAAACCGTATTCAAGATAATTATGCATTTTATCCAACACCCTTAAAATCATAACAAGTTTGTGATAGTTCTACCTGTCATTTTTCAAGAAATCTTCCCTACATGTCTTGAATGTGCTCAAGATACAGTTTCAAGATGAAAGAAAAAGGAGAATGAGGGGAAGATTTGTGACTGCTACCATCGAGACTGGGGATATTTTCTGATCCATGCTTTTACAGGAGAGGGTTTTTTTAAGTAATTGCTTAGAAAAGTTGCCTCCAGTTCTTCGGATCATCTCTCAAATTTAATAGTCTTGAAATAATTTATTTACTCATTTATTTTTTTTCCAAGTCACCTACACAAATGTCCAGAAAAATGTGCCTATTCCTTTCAGATTTGAAAATAATTTACTTCAGAAATCCAGACTCTTCTGGCAGAGTCTGAAAAAAAAATTCTTTCCAACTAAAGGAAGGAAGGAAGGAACCAAAGGAAGGAAACTTGTAAACTACTAAATTTCCTGCATAAATATTTTTTGTCTCCCTCAGTTGGGCACTGCAGATTGGAAACTAAGCCTCCATGTTCTCTGCTTCTGGGAGAACATACTCCCAGCTTTCCAGTTACTGCAGTTTTTCAATCATTCTTTACCATGAATCATTAACGTGAATAACTGTACTGAACCCATCAGGTACTACTGCATTGTCTCGCAAACATTCATGTATTTATCTATACCATACTGCTGCCTGGTAAGGGAATGGGATTATCTCCATTTTACAGATTAAGAACTCATGGGAAAGAAAAAAAAAAAAACAACCCCCCAAAAAACCAACCGATGACTTCACCGAGTTATTTCAAGAAATCTGGCAGATTAAGTCCAGATTTCTTCAGTCACAGTCCACTGCTTTAGAAACAAAAATATTCCTTATCATTTCCAGAAACCTTAATTTCCAATTAGCCACGAAACAAAACATGAATCCATGTTTTCTTTCAACAATGCCTTTAATAGAGTTGTACATACATGACCTATATGGTGGGTTAATCAAGTCAGCAAGAGATATACATTGATATTACTGAATGTTTAAGATGTTTTAAGTAAGATAGATGGACCTCTGAATGAACCACTAAACGCCCTGGGATTTAAAACAATCTGTTGTGGGGTAATTTTTCACATTAAGTCTGTATTTAACAGCAGCAGTAATTTTTAAATTTAATTTGACCTCCTGTGTCGTTCATGTAGAAATGTATTTTGTTCCATATAAATCATTACAATGTGCACAATATCAGTATCAAGGTAATGATTTTCCCTGGGGGTAATTTTGCCGATAAATTAGCAATACAATCATCAGAAAAGCAGTAACGTTGATTGCCTTTCTAGAGCAAAAGCAAAGTAGCTTGCAAAGGCATGCCTTGTATTTGAGAAGCAGCAGAAGGAACTCCACACCCCTCTACCACTTTTATATATAACAGCAAAACAAAAAACTCAGCAGCTATTTCAGGAAGCTTAGTTGTACAAATAAGAAAATACTTACAAGCAGAGGCTGGGGGTACACTTTACAAAAAAGTCTTTTCTAGATACAGAGTACTCATTATTAACAAGTTTGGAAGAAAATCGGGAGGAAGTACATCTAAGGATCAAATCAGAAGCGGTCTTGCAGATTATTTTAAACTACGCATGATGGATACATTCTGCTCTGTCCTCATTTCAAACTCTGCACAGACTTTTCCCTGCGATAATCTATTCCAGATGAAGTAACTGATATTTCCCGTTTCAACCAGAAAGAACTGGGGAAAAAAGGGGCAACCTCCCCCCCAAAACTGATAATTCTTTGCTATTCAATAATTAATCAGTACAAAATCTTCACTGAACATTTAACTTTCTCTTATTTACTGAGCTCTTTAATACAGAAGAGAAAGTAAATAAAAGGAAGAACAGCAATTCTTGATTTCTTGCCAGTTTACAGTATTAAAAAAAGAATCTGCGCCACGGGTTGGCAGCCAGCCACACTTACAGTAAGCTATCTACTGTTTCACCCCGCAGGAAGGACAAAGGATTCAGTGTGGGGCTGCTGGGTTTCTCTCTGTCAAACGTACCCTTCAAAACAGATCCCAGGAATATTAAAAACTCTGTGCAATTAAAAACGTGGTTTTTCGTGATCTCTCTTTTCTTTTGTTGGATGTTTTTAAAAATCCTGGAGTACCACCATAAAGAAAGCAGAGAAAGGAAACGAAAGTGTTAGAGTCACAGCACTGACATTTTAACATATTAAATCAAGTTACTCCAGCAGAAATATAAGGTGCTGGGTTAGTAGTCTGGTTCATATTTCTATTTCCCCATGACATGAGTGCATGTACTCTTCAGCTTCATGCCCTCTAGAGCTATAGAGACGTCAGCACTC
>NW_009917671.1:0-35462 GCF_000696875.1 Nestor notabilis | reverse complement strand
CAGCAGGACTGTGCCACAGGGAACCCCATCTTCCGAGGGCTTAATCCTAAGGCTTCCTGGTCCACAATGCTAGCTGTTTGCCAGCAATGAGGAAATCTGAAATTAGTACTGACTTCCGAGGATAAACTTCTCCATGCACTGCTCTATTCCGCTATTCCACATGTGTCACGCAAAATTACCATCCTGGCTGCTCAAAACCATTTGACCCAGTGATAGGAGGCAGACAGGAAGGAAGGAGGGACAGAAAGATGGGAAGAATTAAGGTCCAGGGAGAAAAGGAAAGACAGGGTAAAAAGCAGCAATAAGACGGAATCAGAAAAGGCTAGAGTTAATAGAAAGAGCCAAAAGGAAGTGAATGAAAGCATGACTGAAGAGGAAACAAGTCGTTAAAAGGACAAAGAGAACAGCTATGCTGCATTATGGGAGAGAACACATGTGTAAATACAGAGAATATGGATGAAAGTTAAGGATCAACGATTATAAATAAGTACAGCCTGAGTGCTCCTTCCAATACTAAAACAAAAATAAAAGGAGCACTGATCCCACCTACGTAAACATCCATGTGATATGCCTTTGTTTCATCATGTAGCCTTGCAACTTTCTGTGAATTTCTGACTACTTCACTCCTACCCTGCCCATTTTCTGTCTGGAGACATTCTACATATCCCCAGAAACGTCATGACATTTTACAAGAAAATCCTACTTTCTTATTTTCTTCTATCCAAACTGCAGCATCTTTATCTGATTCTTTCACTTCCACACCCAATTTCCAAAAATTAAATGCTTTTTTTAACTCTGCATTTAATAGTATTCACTCTTTAAACTTTGATATCTTGCAGTCTCTCTCTAGTCTAAAAATGAATTTTCAGCTTACACAGAACTGAGGGATTCCTAGCTTTCCAGCAGACGGCTTTTGCTTCCAGTCTGGAATGGCTGGAAGCACTGATTTTCAAGTTCTTGACAGTCTTCCCCGATTCCCACACACACACTCCCCCCCATCACTAAGGAAGTAAAATTGACCATAGTGACTACTGCAAGTCAGCAACAGCCTTGTTAAAATGACCTCTGCGTATCACTAAACATCTCATGTTAGATTCCAATTTTGAAAGATACCAGTAAAGTTTGTAAAGACATAAAAATGTCTGTCTGACTTTCATTTTGCTTTACCAAGTA
Organism: Nestor notabilis; assembly: GCF_000696875.1. NCBI lineage: Eukaryota > Metazoa > Chordata > Aves > Psittaciformes > Psittacidae > Nestor > Nestor notabilis. The sequence continues at coordinate 34,289 of NW_009917671.1, read as the reverse complement.
TTTGATTTTGGCAAGCCTAATGGATGAGATAACACACTTTCTTTTCACACCAAAAATCCAAGATGCTAATAGCAAAATCGCTTTGATACAGAGTATAAATTATGCACATCATGTGGCCAATTCCTTCGCAGACCGCACAAGTGGACAACAAAAATGCAGAAATACTCCAGAACAAACAAACCCTAAGAGGGATAAGGAAGCATGAGCACCACTTTCCCCCAAACAGGATTTCTGAACAGATGACCAAACCTATTTTCTCCTTGGAGGCACTGCTGCTATGCACCTTCCTGGGACAGACATGGATCAGAGCTGGATACAACAGCACCATTCCCATTCCTGGGGCAGGTGGGAGGCTCAGCTGGCCAGTACCCACTGGTCACCAGGAGCAGTGCTGCTGGGGCCAGGCGTTAGCATCCACAGGCTGATAATTTAGTTTCTGCCCCAACCTGCAAGTCGCCACAGGATAGTTTCAGGAGAACCACTCCTCCATATCTTCGTTTCTGCGTTCACGGAACTGGGAAGATTTCCTTTTGTTCAAGAGCTTTCATGGACTCTTAAAGCTGACTTTATAAGACTTAGGCATTACTATTTTGTTTTTACAGCTAGTAATGCTTTTGAAGGCACAGTATCTACTGATTGTATATTATATCCTCTGCAACTATTCAGCAGCAAGGGAAGAGACAAACTCCAGATACAGTGTCGAGGAAAGTGCTTGGTTAGCATGAAAACAAGATTAAACCAGCTTCCACAGGAGCAAAAATACTTGTTCTTGTACCAAATTTGGGGAAACCATTTTTGCTGGAAGTACCATGTAAACAAAATATTTTGGGCATGTTTTCCAGAAGTTCCATAATGGTTCTGAAGCACAAATTCCACAGAAGGTCAGTTTTTACCTTTCTAATTTTTATCTACTCCATAACCTACAACGCAAGTTTTAATGTGTTTACACGCTCTTTTTATCTTTGGAAAAGTTTAGGGAAGTTACCGGCATTAAATAATGATTTATTCTCCCAAATGAAGTTATTGACATCAAAATAATAACTTTATGTACACAAAATTTTCGTTTAAAGGTAGTCATGGGGGAGGGGAAAGGCATTTTCACTAAAACCACTTCATGTTTTCCTGACATCCCAGACAAATATTTTAACTTCAGGTACAAAACGCAGCAAGTCCTGGTGAGTCTCATAACAACACACTTGAGTAGAAAAAACAGAATGAAATAAATAAAAAAACAACAAACCCACAACCCAAAAAAAACCCCAAAAACTAATCTGTCTGCAATGTATGCATGAACAGCAGTCCCTGATTTACTGATTTCTAAGCTTCGTGGAAGTGTTCCTGTATTTTATTTTTAAATAAGATAACGGAGAGTAGGAGAGAAAAAGAAGTTAAGAAAAAAATAATTATACCTTCAAGATTAACACTTCCTACTTTAAAAAATATTCTAAACATAAATGAAAGCTTTGATTAAAAGTTTGATTACTCCTTTAAAAAAAACCCCAAACCTCAAACTTGCTCACAAAAAACTGAGAATTTGCAAAAACTAGCTCCAATTCTGCAGAACTCCAAAACTCCCACTGACTTCAAGGAATGCAGACTTATAGTCACTATTTGCAAAAATATATTAACTTCAGCATTGGAAATATTTATCCTCCCTAATCTGATTCCCCTCCCCAACAATTATAAAGCAATTACATGAGATAAGAACACATTTCTAGGCACTGTTATTACATATTTTGATAACCATGTCCAATTACAAATTTCCCTCCCTGCTTAAAAAAGAATAAAATAAACCTTGTAAAGATTTTTTCTTTCTTTTTAATTATTCTGACACAGTGCTCAAGTGTCTCTTACAAGAAAGAAAGGAATTCACTGGAGCTCTGATCCAAAACATATTAGAAGTTAACAGCCTGCTTCCAGTTAGCTTCAGCACACATCCCATCAGGCTGCCAGAGAACAGACCTGAGTAGCTTCGAGAAAGGAACTGTATGTTAATCCATAGAAATGCACGAAATTAAGGATACTTTTACTCCTGTTGGTCTTTCCAAGGTTTAAGATTCTTTATAATGCCATCGGCTGCAGCAACAGATTCTTGTTTATACAAACAAATGGTCTACAAACTACACACTTAATCTTGCCAGCCAGCATGCAATTTTCATTACACTGTACCAGCTTAAGCACCCCTCTTTTGTCTGAGTCTTTCGTCAATTACATAAAAGTGAAACATTATTTCAAACTATGGAACACCAGAATGGTTAAGTTCTGCCAAATTTCCAGTACTCGTGTCCCCCATGAAAGCAGGCTTTTACTTAAAAAGAATCCACTTGTACTGTGCCTGGAACATGAGATATTTTATTTGTACTGATTTGTGTTTACAAAATTTTATGGAAGAAAAACAAAGAAAAACAAAAAACCAACCCAAGTTGCTCCAATCTGGCAATCTTTGTTTGCAGAATTCTATAAAGGTAGAAATACTACAGTTAATTTTAAAAAAACAGGGCCTGGAAAAATTTTAATAATGATGTGGCTTGCACATTATTATATTACACAATTATACTTTTATACAATTATACGTATTTTTCTATTATATAGTAGTTCTATTCTTCATACATTATTATACAAGAACAGTTTTTAAAAACCTTGAAGCTTCTCACTGCATTACTAACTGTTTCAGTTTAGTGGATATTTTATGAAATGCCATTGATTTCACCCTAGGCAATGAACTGCTGTACCTAAAAATGTCCACATTTTTAGTTAAATATACTCACAAAGTTCTCTACCTCCTTTGTTTTATCACATGCATGACTGTGTTGCACAGTACCTGCAGCTGGTATTCTGAACGATTTAAAAACTCATTTTAAATCAGTAAGTCATCAACATTTTAAAGCAATAGGTGATTAATACCCTGATTGACACACCTCTTTTTGCCATTAAAACCATAAATTAAATTGTCTGTCCCTTTACAACTGAAATGTGAAACTCGTGGTAATTAAGGGCTGGATGATCATGCCCCTACCAGCATACAGCGAGTACAGAAGCGGGCAGCTGCAAGAACTGCTGGATTTGCTGCAGACCAGGATCCTGCTGCATTCCCAGGCACCCCAGCCCACTGCAGCCCTTCTCTCTGTAGCAAAGATGGCTTGATGAGCAATCTTTCTGCAACACTTCTGCTCTCACCTGAAGCTCACTCCCTGCCAACATCCATATGCAGAACTAGGAAAAAAACCTAGGAAAGGAAAAATAGGAAAGCAGCAGTGGAAGCATCAACTTCCAGCAAGATTTCCACAGATTGGAGAGGAAGGGTGCCAAGCACACAGGCCAGACACTCAGCTCTACTGCTGCGGGGGGAAAAACCATAGAAAAACGTTTGCAGCCACTTACTGACACTAATCCTCGCTTCTCCTTTCTGCTGCATCAAAATTTTGATGAGAAGCATCAAAGAGAAGCATCTTCCTGGGCCCCGCAGCTGCCTGGCTCACAGGGGCTGCACAGCTCCCCTGGGCCAGCAGCCATATGTTGCATTTCTCTGGAAAGGCCCCTAAGAAAATACTGACCCAAACCATATTCCTGACTGTCTCGTCTCTGGCATGGAAAGCAAAACATGTTACAAATGCATTCCCAACCGAGTCGAGCAGACACTCGTCCTAAGGAGGGGTGAGACACTCTGACAGCTGCTGCTTGTCACTGACACTGAAACTCCTGAGCCAGCTGAGCACAGGGCTCAGCAGTGCCCAACGGGGGACACGGGCAAGAGCAGCACAGTGGCATGGGGGGATGTCTCCTCCAGGATGCCAACCAGGGCGGGCACCGCACATCCAGTGGGCACCATTTCCAGTTGGCACACCAATGAAACTGGGGAGTGACAGCAGGTTTTGCTCTGTGCTTCACTGGCATGTGGCTTCCCCAGGCCAAGTATTGGCTGGTTCCTCCTGTGGTACGCAGGCCATGTCCTAACTGAACGACAGACATAGCATCAAACATCCTAAGAGCACCACTCACTCCGCACACCTCCTGTCCTCCTGCCCTCACACAAGGAGGGACATGCGAAGCCCCAGCAGCTGAGCATGGACCTGCCCACTGCCCGACAAAGGAGGTCAGCCGAGGTAGGGACGAGCCTAACCGATTAAAAAAATAAGTTATCCAGTATCACAGGGCTGTCTCAAGCACCCCTGCTGCCAAGAGAGATGTATTTCGTTTTGGCCTTAAGCCAGCCTTAAGACATCCCGTTTCAGTTCCTGATACTTCGGGCATTTGCTCTCCCTACACCCACTTTACAGATACAAACACAGGCAAGGATAAAAAGCATTCATCTTGTTGAAACACCCAAGGCTCAAAATAAGAGGAATGCCAGAAATCACTCCAACTGAGAACCAGGGACGTTGTGAAGACTGCTGTACAGGCTACTCCGATCCTGAAGGAATTCAAACACATACACTGGGCACTCCAAAGAGGCAGCGGTTCCCTCTCTTGTCATGCAGCATTTTGTCTGTGATTTATGAGAAGAAAGAGCTATTGGATTACACAAACAGGGAACAAATACATGTAATTCTAGCTATTGAAAAAAAACCCTAAATGCTACAGGACATACATATACACACACACAGACAACGGATAGATATGTATAGATATGTATGTTCATAAGTAAACATTAGGGTAGTTAATTTCACTTTCTAAGCACAAATAATAATGTTTGCAAAAACTAGAAAAAGCGGATCACTGTTATATCCTCTAACACATGTCTTCTCTCTCATTAGACTGCAGCTACAAATTAGGTTGGTCCATAATTAAAAGAACATGGGAGAGAGAGGAGGCACCAAGGTCACGAGGCAAATACAAGCACTAACTCTCCTGCAATGCCACAGACAGAGAAAATGGTATTTAGTAAACCAGATACTGTTTCACAGGCCCAGTAAATCCACAACTGGCAAATTTCTTCCCTTTATATGAAAACCATAATGCAAATTAATTGTGGTGTGCTAAATCACAGTTCTGATTTAGCAACATTCTTCACAGTGTTTGAGAAAGAAATGCAAAAAGAGAAGGGAACGTCAATGGGAGAACCTAACGATTTTACAGGTAAAGGGAGTATTTTACATGTCAACGGGACACTCTTACAACTGCTAACTATTTTCTCAAGGTGCCTCAGATCTCCTGTGTCACTTACAGTATTTTGAGTTTGATTTTTTAAAGAGCTTTTTAGTTTCACCTCTGAATAAATTCAGCAACAACATGGAATTTCATCTCTGTGAAGTGTACTTCAAGTTAAGCAACAAATAGCAGCATCTCAATTCATTACCACGTAAGAATCTATAACTAATCATTGTCTTTATGCTTCTGGATTTTTGCAGTAGTGTATTTCCTGCAAGTAACAAAATACCTTCCAGTGCTTTTGAATTCCCTGTTCTCGTACAAGTTGATTAACAGTGCTTCCTCTTAAGGAGTTAATACTATTTTTAATCCAATGATAGCTTTGATAATAATTATCATTACTTCTAATCTACTGGTTTGCAGGGTGTATAACATGGTTAGATGATGCTTAATTTTGCTCATGCTCTGAGACTGCACTACTGATAGCTGCTTTAGTTCATCTCCATTATGCATGCTGCACCATGCAGTACCTTTCCTAGTTGACTTGAGAAGGTGGATTTCTAGAACATGTTAATCAAATACTTCATTAATTTGGGCTCAATATCACAACTTTCCTGAAAGTCAGCATTTGGTTTCTTTCGAGGTGAATGTTCCAAAAAGAACATTTTTTGATGGGCTGAGACATCCTTGTTTGAATTTAACAATACACATCACATTTAAATCATGAATGCAAACCTGCTGAAGACAAACAACAACAACAAAACCCTTGGATGATATGACAAGTAATGTACACAGACAAACATCAATGTAAGTCTTCAGAGGGAGCCTGTTACTACCCAGTTCTTACTCCTGTCCTCTGCTATAGCCTCTTGCTAAGTCAAAAATGTGCGAGGACAGGTGGACGGTCTGCTGAATTTTGGCACCCCCAAGCCCCAGCCAAGCCAGCTATTAACGCTATTTCGTCACCACTTTGCATCTCTGCTTTTTCATCGATTCTAGAGTGCTGATCATGAGTACACTCCAACCCCTTGGGTTGGTTTCCTCTCCAACCAAGCTAGAGAGAAAGGGTCTTGACTCCAGAGGCAGCCCTCTCACCCAGCCTGTCCTGCCCCCAGCCCCTCAGGAGATGGGACATCTTCTGAGCAGCAGGGGGGCTGTATGGCCTCCACTATACCATAACTAAACTGCCTTCATTTCCCAACAGATACAACATATTGATATTGTTGCAAGTGTCAATCCCTCCTTCACCAAACAGCTCTGTAATTAACAGGGCTCATTTTGACCAGCACTACCTCCTCTTCTAATGCTGTCAGTAAGTTTGATGATCCTACAGATTCTAGTCTTCCTTTTGATCATAAAGAAGTTAGAGAAGTATCTACTTAAGCTTTCAGAGGTACATGTAAGCCGGAAATCACAGAATGTAAGCTGAAAGTAAGTAAACAACACAATTTACATGTTCAAATCAACTCACTTTGCTGCTATACACCTCTGAGCACTGGAAACTCAACCTTCATTTCATGTGCTTTCATATCCTCTACATGTGCCAACACACTCTTCGCTCTGAGGATAGGGAAAAAAAAAGGGCAACACAGGGAGTTGCTACTTCAAACCTCAGGTGAGCAAAGAGGTCTCCCACTGCTGGGGAAACCACTGAACACTTTGGGTGCTTCTTTTCTCTGTGTTCATGGCACACAATGCAAGTTACACATATCTGTGCATGTCAGAGCCACACCGATGACTGTCTCATGCCCCCTCAGAGAACACCACACCACGACAGCTCTGTCACTCCCTTAGCCACCTCAGATGCTTCAGTTAGCTCATTATCTTTGGAAGAATAATGCTAAAACGTATTTGATGTTTATCATCAAAAGGCTTCTGTTTCTGCTTACGTTAATTAGAATGTTCTCCTGAATTAGTATTTGGGGAAAAACACTCCAACCATATTGATTTGGGAACAGGGAGCTCCCCACAGAGTGCGGGGCTTACTCAGAATCATGAGTGACAGATTTGATTCTGCTATCTCATCACAAGAAGACAGAAAATGACATGCTGGATTTTCAATCATGAGAGAGTAAAGGAAAAATATTTTTATGTGAAAATTATTGGGTCTGCACATTAGCAGAGGACAAATGAATACAATTCACAACAATGACTTTTTTTTTTTTTAAATCTACAGGATGTGGCACATTTAAAAAACTCCTATAATTTCCAAAAAACAGCTATTCATGCAGCTCAATAATGGGGCACACCAGAAAAAAAACCAGAAATTGGGATGTGCTGGGCCAGTCCACTGTGCTCCTTGCTGGGGATCCTCCCTGACTTACAATGACCCCAACCCCAATGCAGGCTTAGGAGAAAGCCCACCATGACTAACCATCTCAAAACTTGGCGATGCATTTTCTGCATGAAAACCTGAAGACATTATGCCCGAGGCTGGAATAACGTGGTGTTGCGACTGCAAGAAGCTCGGCTTCCACCTGAGCACGTCACGTACCAGGTACCTCTCTTCCCCCATTTCTGACGGAGAGGAAAGCTGAGACTCGCACATGGAGGGCACTGGGACAAGGCTGAAGGGGAGCTGGCTCCATTTCCGCAATCTGCCACTCTTTCTCCTCCTGCAGCTCAAGCCAACCCTGCTCCCCTCAAAAGATTCCTCTCTGCTCAGCCCAGACATCACTTTCCAGGCCTGCAGCCCGCTCCTGCTCTCTGGCCACCAGCACTGGTCACGCTTATCTAGCCATCAAAGTACACGCTCTGCTGGCAGCCCTTCCTCCTCTTCTTCCACCCCTTCCTCAGGAACAGGCAGGCTAGACCAGAGCATCGTTTCTGCAGGCTGCTGGCCGACAGCGACCTGAAGCTCTGACCCAACTCCATGCATCAGCAGGCTTTTCTCTTTAAATTACAAGCAGTAGCAAGGTAAATTTTACCCTAAGAATTATTTATATACTTCCTGCAAGTGACTGCCCATAGCAGAGATGAGCACAAGACAATTCATCTTCCCTCAGTGACCATGAGAGCAATAAACGTTTCTATCAACAAATATTTGAGCAAACAACTGATTCTGTTTGTTCCAAGCTTCTTCAAGCTAGAAAAATAATAAACAGCAAGTAAACCTAAAAAAAAGGGATTATATGCAGGCTTGCTCCTCCCCACCGCCATTTGCCTCCAAGCAGGCATCTCTATTCTCTGACCAAAAAAAATAGTTGAATGCTAAAACATTTATTTGTAGAGAATTTAAACTAAGATTTGTAAACATAAATCCTGACAGCATTCAGTGTTTGCCCAATATGTATTTTTAGTGCCTACCTATGCAAACACTAAAATAGTAAAAATGGAGTTGCAGTATAAAACCAGCAAAATTTAATAACACTTAATTCCTTGCATACAGCCCCTGGAGCCTCAGATGCCACAGAGGTTTGCTTCCGCATGGGGAAAACCTGCAGATATAGATGCTTTCATGAACAGAGCAAAAGAGAAAAGTCATTACTTGTTTTTGGTATATACAAATACTATTAGGAGCCAAAGAATCGTGCAGAGACTTTACAGTAATACCTTTTCACTACAGTTCAAAACCTGTCACAAAAATCTCACAGCAGAAACTGCTGACGTGTGCTACTGTATTACCTACAACCACTGTCCTGCACGATTACAGTAGAACTGCTCTTTTAAGATACAATCCGAAAAATCACTAAATATGGAGAACAAATTCCTAAGAAAACAAACCCTTACCACATCAGCATTCTATAATATTAGGAAAGTATTTGCATCATGCGGCTTGTGCTAAAATACTTAATGATCTCATCCTTACCATAACAAATTATCTGCCAGAGAAAGACCTTGAAGGTCAACACTGGCAACAATTAAAAAGTAATGAAAAACATTCATCCGTTAGGCAGAGTTACAATTTCTAAGTTTGAAGCAATGTGCTGTATATTTTATTAGCTATCACTTGTTTAATTATTCATTGGAGCTCCTCTTATGCTCCATAGAGCAACCTCACATTGCTAAGATTTCCATTTGAATGCTATTACCAATTCAAGGACAAAACTCATTTAAACTTTAGCTTTTGTTTTTATCTTCCAAAACATAAATTATGTTCACAAACTAATGGTCTGTCATACTTGCTATTTTTAATTCTGTTCACACTCGCTTCAACCTGGGACCCTACACACCAGCTCTCCAATGACGGTATTTTGAGTGTCCGCATTCATCTGCTCCAGTGTTCCTACAAAACTACACAAGTTTTCAACCTACTGCATCCCTTCCTTGGCCAGCTGGAGTAATTTTTATTCCTGTCTCATTTGCAGTAGCAGCTCACTCAAGCACAGTATTTTCTGAAAGAAATTCAGTGAGTTCAAACAAGGCGATAGCGCTGTGAAATAAGTTCTATGCTTTAATTGCCATTTAATTACACTTCCTGAATTTCCTAGCAAGTAAATAAAATCTTTCTCAAGGTTTACTGGAGAAACAAGGAGCTGTAAGAACAGGGTAGACTTAGATTGGTATTATCTGCAGTTCTTAATTTGTCCTTCAGTGTGGTCATACACATTTATGCCTCACTGGGGATTCACAACAAACACAAGGGAAATTAGCTAGAATAGTTTTGTGAGGCAAGAGAGGGAAAGCCCATTCACTGTTTTGCGGTCAACAACTCGAGATAGGTTCCACATTTAAAATTTCATTATTGGAAATAATACACATACAGTAACATGAAGAAATACTAGAACGAGCATCTATTTCTATATAATGAATAGTCAAACTCTAACGCTCTCAAAAAGTATTGATTTGGTTTAATTAAACTCAGCACCTCCTAAAAGAAAAAGACAACACTGTTCTCTAATACTCCTTGGTAACAGTGAAAATAAACTTTGAGCAGCAAGAATAACTGAAATTTATCATGGAAAAGAAACCTTCTTTTACAGCTGAGGCCTGGTTTTGTGACACTCTCAGTATCACCAGGAAAGCGAATTGTTTACATAATGGGGAAACTATTTACTAGGATTACTACCTTAGTTTTATATAAATAAAGGGAGCAGCAAAAACAGCCTTAACCCCATCTAAATTAAAACTAATTCCCAAGATTAGAGAAATTTTGATTTTATGGTATCACAAGATTTGTTTTAGGTGGAAAACACAAGTTGCACTGTAGCTGCCTTAAAACTTCATTTCTCAATCTCGAGAAAGCAAAGTGACAGAAAGGGGGTGCACTGCCCAGGAGCTCTTGTGCAGAATGGGGCACAGAGGGGCTACACTCCCATCCCACCCCTGCCAGGAAGACTGATAGGAGTATCTTTTAAATATATACCACACCTCAACACAGAATCTCTCTGTAAATAATCACGTTTGTATCCAAAATTTCCTGTTAACTACAAAGACAGAGAAACTTCAGACCCAAGATCAGCAGGAGATTTCTGTGTATGCATTTTGCTTTACCAGTGGAGAACACACTTCTGCAGTGTGTTTCAGACCCAGCACATGTGGAAATTGCTGATACCTAGACCATGCCAAACCTACTTCGTTGCTTCCCACCCTCCTTTCTAAAGGTTGACAGTAGATAGGACACCTTAAAAGCACACAGTTTGAAAATCCAGCAAATAACCAGAGAAGACTTGTACAGATGGATCAACAGGCTCTGTCCTCGCTGCTGCTAAGGCAAATAAGTGCACGTACACTTGCTTTTACTGCAGAGAAAGTCTTTTAAAGCCTTCCTGATGAGACCAGAAAATCTGGACAGACCTGTTTCTTGTTGGTCTAATTAAAAGGCCATAAGGACGTTGATCCAGTAGTGAAACCTGAAGGAACGCATGTGGGAACACACACATTCTTAACTGAAGATGACGATAAAGTGACACCATTCACAAAGGTCGCATTTGGCCAAGACCCCTTATATACCCTTCTTCATGTTGGGGGCAGGATATGGGCTCCTCTTGAGGGCAAATCTCCGCCACCAGTGAACAGGGAGAAGGAGAAAAGAGTGGATCTACACATACGGACAGGAACAAAAGGCAAATTTCTGGGATACAGATCACAGAATAAATACAGACTCCATTTCAGCACCCTTTATCCTGAGTTACTTCCAGGCATTGGCAACCTCCTATACCTGGTTTGCCCACTTCAGTCAAAACACGATCAAGTCCATCATAAAAAAGAAGCATCGGGCTTTTGCCCAGGTGTAAATGATATCTTGCATGCCAAAACTGTGCCCTCCCTCCTAGACATATTTTTTCTCTTAAAAATTTATGCCTCCCCGAGAAGGGAGCACCAAGAACACCTCCAGCCTTTTTAGACTTTTGTAAGTGGCCCCAAAGGATGGAGTGGACCCCTTCCCACATATTTCCAGAAGTCAGTAGTACCCAATGGCAAAATCTGCTCCACTAACCCAAGCCAATTAGGAAGGCTCATCTCCTCATGGACCCCAAGGACAAGGAGGGCTGGTTGCGATGGCTGCACAAATGCCTTCAGCATGTCACTGCGAATGCCTGGCACAAACTTTCTAGTAAGAAAAAACAACTGACTTCTCAATTTTCTTGCAATGGTAGTAAGCAGTAGCCACATAAAAATGAAAGCAGGAAAGTGCCATCCATTATGATACGCCTTTAAGGCAACCGCCTACGTTCTCCAAACAGACCCATTTGACTTCTCTGCCAACTTTAATCCTTTCTACCAATAGTCAGTCAACACTATCCCTCAGCCCCCCTCCTGCAATCTATTTTGTCCCAAACCACCTGTAAGTGATACATTAACTCTTTGGGATGCTATCCCAAGCTCCTGGAACAAATCATCACTTGACAGCAACACAAACTTCCTTTTTTAACCCAATCTCCCAAACTTTTCTAACCTGTTGGTATGAGCCATTTATCACTCCAAGGGTGGTCATCAAAACCAGAGAAATACTTGCCAACTTAGGTACACAGAAGCATTAATGTCTACAAAGATACTGACAGTAAACATGTTTCTGTTGCTAAAACAGAATACACTTTTCATTTCATGCCAGGCCTAGCTGCTGAAGACTTCATATATATATATATGACCAGTTTCTTCAATATTTGCATCGCAGGCAACAGGATTTTGTAAGAAACAGACGTGTTCTGTGTATCTGTGCATTATTTAGACAGTTTTAAATGAAAAAACTTTGAAAAATGACAGACGAGATACGTAAAATACGCCCATCTGAAAACTGCTTTAAAAAGTTTACATGGATATTTCACAAAACTGTATAAATACAGACAAAGCCCACTGTTACCTACATAAGCCAGGAGTAAGAGCTTTTCATAACACAACTTTCACAAATGAAGACTTGATTTTATCTGGTACACCATAGTAATTTGCTGTGCAACTTCATGAAACTGCTACAAATAGCATTACAGCCAAAACCCAATTGTTGCTGAAATGCATTCAGTAAAATGGAAAACGCGGAGAAATAAAACAGAGTAATTGTCTCTCAACTCACATTATATATTGTGTTTCTAAATTACATAGCATTATGTTTTCTAGTTTTTAATATTGTTTCATATTGAGGAATTGATAATATAGGAGACATTCTTTGACCTTTTCCCTCTGAATATCTAAATAATATACCACACAGGTTTATAAACCAAGTAACTCCCTAGCCTTTTATTAGATCCCAAGGGACAATATCTGTTTTAAAGAAACACCACATATAGCAACACATAAAAGAGCTAATGCAAAGTGCTTTCCTTGCCATGCTATTTCACAACTGCATCACAATTTTCTCCTGTATAGCTACAATTGTAGTTTATGAGTTTGTATGTATCTGAAAGACAAAAATTGGACTTACAGCACTTGAAAATCTGCACTGAGCACCCTAATACAAAAACTGACAATACAAACAATGATCCTGCACACCCACCGATTCATACTTAATGGATTCAGCACAGCTCTGCAGTTTCTTGAAAGGCCTGACCCAAGCCATGGACGAAATAACTTATCAAGCTTTTCTATTCCCCAGATATTGCAGGAAGTATTTCATGGACATGTTCCAAATTTAGCAGGATGTTAAAAACCACAGAGCCACCAGATAAGTAATTTGTGGGGCAGCTAAATCAAAAAGCTAGGCAGATTCTTTAGAAGAGGCCTTTCGGGGACTTTGATTTGATAATGTTTGTATCTCTACAATTAATCAAAAACTAATGAAGGATTCAAGCCACCACAGTCAAGGACTAGGAGCGTGAAAAGATGTATGCTGTGCATGACAAGAATCAAAGTGCCAGAACAATTCAGGAAAAAAGCATAATATGAAACACTTGAGGTAAGCTAGAAGCATTGGAAACTTTCAACCTTAAGCAGCAGCTTAAGCAAAGCCTTTGTATATGGCCAGTCCCACTGATTTTAATGGAGGCCACAAGTGCAAATAAAAAGCTCCATGCAGAAGCCACACTGCCAGACCATGCATCAAGCAGCACGTCAGGAGAAGCTGTCAGGATTCCAACTGATGTGAGATCAAATCCTCTGTCTAAAGACACAATTCTGTCTGCGTCTAAAACTTGGAGCAGTTGCAATTTCAGAAAATGGGGCTTATAAACCACTGTTTAATCTCGAGCTGGTTTGAGGGGTTTTTTGGGGGAGGTTGGTTTTGATTTTTGGGGGGGTATGTGACATACATGTTAAATGTACTGCTCTGGAAAGAAGTAAAACATCTGCTGTCATCAGAACTATTTAAAAGCATCATTTTAGAACTCCATTCTGCTATCATTCAAGATCAGTTCACCGCATTTGTTTGCATAATCTAAATTAACAAGCAGCACAATAAATAGTTAACGTTCATTTTGAGCTGCTTCCTCAAACAAGACCAATATTTCAGTAAGGTTTCCAAATACATGACAGAAATTTATCTGGAAAAGAAATAGAATATTAAGAAGTTATCTTCTGTTTCCAGTTTCTCAGTTTTTAACAAATGGAATTGTAAGCTCAAATATTTCTGGAGCCTTTCCAACACAGATAGCAGAGATTGGTAGGATTCAGGTTTCTTTTTCAAATTTAGCGCATTATTCCAAGTTAAATCTACATTGGCCATACAGAGGTTGATTTTCTCCTCCTCCCTCCACAGATGAGCTATTCCTCAGCACTCCTTCAAGGGAATGCACATGGTCACAAAGAAATAGTGTTTTGATTCCCACAGACATCCTCTGGTGAAATCCTGAGTGAAATACAAGCCCTATGGAAAGTGAGTGGGAACGGTCATCAATTCTCATGAGGGCAGACTTCAACCCCCTGACAGATTTTCCTCCCTGTTAATTCAAACAGTAAAAAGTTTGGGGGTTTTCTAAGGAGCTGTTTTCCCACATCTTAATGAGAGAAAATATTAGCTCTTTATCATTTTATCCCATTTTCTCCAAGAACTGTCAACAAGAAGATTGGCATAATTTCCTCAAAAACTAAATGCTTGCCTTTTGCTGAGCATCTGAAGAAAATTTTACCTACACTTACCCATTTAAAATCCCTCAAAAATGTCTAAAATGATTCTACTCTTATTATATTTAAATAATTAAAAAAGCTTAAGACAGACCAGAATATCAGTTAGTATGAGATTTTAGTCCAGCTAACCCAGAGAAACTGAAATACCTACAGATACAATAGTTAATAATACTTTGCAAGTTTCATGGTTTATTACAAAGATTAATAGAAGTTATTAAATTTATTAAAATAAAAAAGGGGTGAAAAAAAAAAACCAACAAACCTACCCCAAACCAAAGTTTAACACTGGTGTGACCTTTTTATCTAATGCTTATGGAAATGCAGAAATGTTACTGGTACATGACACCTACATCAAAAGGCAGCATGCACCTTTGAGAAGCACCGACATTGCTCTATACCTTCTCCTCCTTCCATAAACATTCAATATAACCACTTTTCCCAATATGTGAAAAACTACAAACAAAAAATGAGTTGCCAGCAAAGCCTGAGCAGGAAAGGAGTCGTCATGAACACTTTCATTTTCAACGTGAGCACAGATTTTTCTGGGATTAGTTCAGCACTGAAAAAGCTCATTTACTTCTCAGGTAATTTCAGCTCCTATGAACTCTGACATGTGAATAAATGCTCTTCTGAACAGCCTGGTTGAGCTTACCTGCATAAAGCTATTCATTTGACCAAAGCTACTTTTTCCACTTACAGTATGAAGGATCATCGTTCTGTGGTTACACGGGGGGGAGTTATGCTGAAAGGTTATCTTTTACCGTTACTGTAAGAACCTTCTAAAAATACTACAGTTTTTAAACTTACTAGCTATTTATACTCTAGTCGATCACTGTGTTTAAATCTCAATTGAGAGTATTTTTCAAGTGTACAATGTGTGTTTCCTAGAAAGTCTCTTAACTGTTTGCAAAGCTCTCTTAAATGTCTATTTCTGGCATCGTAATATAATTCAACTAGTTTGCACATTAAATTGTCAGCAAGACCTTTCTCTTTTTATTTAAAAAAAGTAATGGCTTGCATGATAACTTAATTTTATTAGCTCAAAATTCAGCTTTTGTTTTCATTTCTCTGTTTCCCATTATATAATGCATCTAGCCCAGACAGAGGGCAGGCTGTCCAGGCTAGGCACTGCAGCATGAAATGAGCATAATGTGTCGCTTCCTTCTACTTCCACACTCATTGTTGGTATCAGGCCTTCGTCCTGGCTTCTGAACTATGAACCCTGCTGGGTGCTGCGTGTGGATGTACCTCCTGTGCCTGGTTAACTTGGAAGCTTGTATTAGCCTACAGGGAGAGACGCTCTGCAGAATATCCAGCACTGACACAGGCAGCAAAAAATAAACTGAAGCCCAAATACAGGATCTTCCAATTTCTTGATTTCACTGGTGTCGGTAGATTTTCAATAGGCCTCCTATCATACTTTTTTTTCCTTCCCCTCCTCATTCTGGGAGCACAGCCAATCCCCAGCACAGCAGCTGACTTTCCCCAGAACTAACTAGAAATATTCTGATAGACTCTATTTATAGACTTAAAAACTTAGGACTGGAAGCAGCCAACCAAATTTTTCCATTCCTTGCTCCCCTCCACTATCTATCTATCTGTCCTGGGCTAACCTAAATTCCAGCCTTCTACGTTTCTCAAGGGGGAACTACCCTACCCAGAATAGCTATACCATAGGCACACACACCTCTTACACATCCAAAGCAACTGCAGAGACCCTTGCATGCAATATACTGAACAGGTTAGAAGAACATGAGCTGCCTGCTTTTATGTCACTGTAGAAAGTATTCACAGTGATCTTCTCTCCTGTCACCACGAATCAAAGTTGGAAAAAAAAACCCAATGAGATTTCTGCAAAGGATTTTACCACCTGTATCTCAGATCTCTGCTAACTCAAGAGACCAGTATGGACATGCACACCATTTCTTTGTTTACTTTGACAACAGCAATGATAAGTAAGAACCTTTTTTAAAAGGCTTAAATAGTGGAAGATATCTACTGGCTTTATTTTTGTTGTATTTATATATATATATATGTATACATATATACACACAAATATTTATATAGCTAATACTTGCAGAAGTCAAGTTTGTCCCCATTAGTTTAGGCACAGTACAAATACACAGCAAGAGAAATACTGTGTCCCAAAGTAAGAATAATACTCCATCTGACTTGTCCTTGGGCATATGACTCTCTAAAATTATTTATTTACAATACTATCAGATTCTGTTGAGCACTTCTTACTGCAGATAATGTATCCAAAGTATGAATTCTGAACTAGAAAGACAAGCGTGCTCTGGAAGCAATACCTGGCAAATCTGGTTTTTAGTTAACCTTACAAATGTTGCTAGGAAACCGTACTCAATATTTACTTCAAGCCTTTAAAGAAACAGACTAATTCATACTAAGCTACTGGTGGGGAGCACTGAGGACTTGGCGGAGAAGCCCCAACCTAAATTTACTCTTGACATCTCACTCTCCTAATCCACAGACCTGATGTAATATAGAATATAATTAAGAGTTGGATATGTAGTTACCTTACATTTCCAGTACCTGTAACAGCACGGGTATTTCAGAGGTTGCAGGCAGTGCAGAGAAAGTAACAGAGATGAGCAAAAAGTTCTGCTGGTTGCTTGGTTTTGTGTATACTTAATTAAAGGAAAAAGAAAAAAAAGCCACAGCATTAATGCAATGTCTTCTACAAATGTCAGGTGATTTTTGTATTTCTGTCCTCTAAACGGTGGATAATTTCACATATGCCATCATCAGCTCTCCTGCCTAGTACAGAAGTATATAGTACCTTAATCTGCCCACGTAAAACGTCCGACAAAAGCTAGATTGCACCCAAACCAGTAAATGGCAAACATCTGTGTATCTACTGCTGTCCTTCAAACTGATTTTGTTAAATGTATCTATAAAAATCAGTCAAAGCTACTTCTTGTAAACCTAACTGATGAGATGTTGAATATTCTCAATTTTCAGTCATGTCAGACAAAAACACAAGTTTTTCTAGGATCTGGTGCACTATATTAAGCTTACATCCCCTTGTGCCAATATGTGCTATTTTCCTTGCTCCTATAATCCTCCTCTTCTTTTTCATTAAATCATATTTCGTACTCTCCTGCACTCGTGATCTCAAGCTCATGCCTATTCGGTCCTGAATATTTTTTCCATCCTGCATGAAAATGACATTCATTCCTATTGACGTACTGATTTAAGTCATGGCAACATCAATATCACCTCTGAGTTTGGGGTACGCCACATGATGGAAAAAAGCCAATAAATATCTCAACCAGCAGTAACTCTTCCTATGGAGCCGGACCCAGCATGAGCTCAAAGCCTCAGGTACATGGAGCAGAATTTGGAAAGAACTATACATGTCCACACTGCTGGCACTGGTGTAAAGAAGTCCCCAGGAACACCTACTGACCCCCACCACTGCTGTCACCCAAAAGCATGGCAGGGGCTGCCATCTCCTCACACCTTGAAGCATGCCAGCTTTGAGCATGAGCTTAGCCAATGGAGGACCTGGCTTCTGTGTTGCACCAAACTCTGCTTCACGGACCTTCCTATAACCTTTGTAAGACGTTCTTTTAATAAGCACAATATCAGGTGTTTGTGCCGAAGCAAGCAGAACCTGAAGCATCTTGAGAGCATGGGAAGGGCTAATACAGGTGGAAGGACACGGAACAATGGTGGAGGACATGGAGTATCTTGTTCGTCACGGCATGGAGAGTATGAAAATAATATGAAGCTTCTCTTCAGAAGTTAGTCAATGAGTTCAAAACTCATTTGGATCCTGTTATTACAGTGCTGATCCATTAGAAATTAAGATAGGTCTGTAACTCCCTTTGTCCTGTATCTGTATTATAAATACACTTCATGGCTGTAAATCATATATAAGCCACTAATACATCACATATTCAACTCAACCTCATATTAAAATTAATTTATCAGATAACTGCAATATATAATTAGTTGAAAATCAATAGGTTTACTTTAAAAACCTGTATTGATCCACAAAGTAGTCTTTTTTCCTGAAATGACAATTCTAAGTTGTCAAATTACTTTGCCTAAGTTACAGCTGTTTGTAAATACTTTATGCAGCTGCCTACAATCAAAACAATTGTTTTCCTTTACAGAATAGTATTAAAATAAAAATTAGAATATCTGAAAACCATATCTAAATCTTTCAACTAGTTGAAAAGAAGTGAAATGCACTAATTAAAAAACAGGATACAGCCTATTTGTCACTTCAGTTTCATTTCCTACTTCCAGGATATAATTCAGTTGTTTTTAAGATTTCTCAAGTGCTGTGAAGGAAGAGTAAGTAGGTGTTCTGCTCATTCTGGACACGACTTATGAACAAACACATCTGCTGAAAACAGTGCCTCCAGTTTTTCTGTGGAATAATCTCCTGTGCCTGTAACCCTGCATCTTTTTTCAATTACAGATGCTTGAGTTAACAGCTGAAAATGCAATTAGCATACAGACAGTATCTCCATTACAGGTACTGTGTTGCAATAGTAGGAGATCTATCAAGAGGAGCGGTTGGTCCTGAGGATTCACTCCCCACTTTATGGGTGTCGCAAGGATTATGCTCCATGGCAGCTCCAGCAGGGTCCCAAGGGCAGAAGCCATTATAGGCTGGAGTGCCCCGGGCAGCTCCTGGAGCATTTTTTTCTTTCACTGCTGGATAAGCACTATCGGTTTTTTCACTCCTCAGCTGCCCCATGATGTGAGCAGCAGCACAGAAGATGGTGGCAACTGGAAGATTCGCTTCAAAAACACATTTCTGATCCAAATAAAAATGCTAACACAAACCTACCAAGCTTGTTAGCAGCCTTCCACACACAGCTAACTCCTGTTTATGTTGGGAAAGAAATGCAGGACAGTTTGCAGACTCACAATGGCTGCAGTTTTGGTCCCTGGAAAAAAAAAAAAAAGGAAAAAACCCAGAACCAAAAAAACCCCTCTCTTCACTTCTATTTCTACATACATTAGCTCCTCAGATTCTTTTTTTCCTTTTTAATATAATATACCCACCCGAAACAGTCATCTTTCTTGCTTCTGCCATCAAATGGGTTTAATATGAAGTGAGTAACAGTCCCTTTATCTCATTATCTGCATGTACAGTTTGAAGTTGTCATTACCACATATTTAATCAGTCAAAGTTTTCAATGCCTAATCTCCTTTTTACTGTCAAATCTTAAAAACATAAATTCCAAGCAGTCTCAAGAATCAGAAAGGTTAGTTGGGAAACAAGTGCAAATCAAGTGCATTGTTTCATTGCAACATTATCTTATGTCATTAGTTGGCAGCAGCCATAAAGCTCTGGACCACTTCCAACATTAACTTCCATACACTGAGTAGAAGCTGACACGTCTAACCCCCACACACTTTGTTCATCTTCCAGCTAGTTTACATGGATTCAGATTAAAACAAGAATTCAAAAATCCTAATCAAATCAATTGGATTATTCTGTTTTGCCGTCGTGTATCTGAAGGAAGAATATGGTAAAGCTGTACAGGGTTTGTAGAAGCTAATCCTGCAGCAATATGGTTTTATTTAATGCATTTTATAGCAGGGTAGTCTGTGACAAAGACTCACTGCAGAATTTTGACTAGCCAGTCACGTTCAGTAACTTTTTCTAATCCTTAAGGAATACTTATTGGGCAATATTTGTTTTTAATTATTAACTTCAGAAAGCGCTAGTGCTCAAAACCAAACAAATTTAAAATTACAAAACAAAAACATGGTGCACCCTAAAGCCAAGCAAACAGGCTACCAGCTGGGGAGCAATCCCCAAGAAATGGGAGAAGAGGACCTCTGCCACAGCATACCACCAGGGCATCCTGCCCTCTCCTTGCAGGGCTCAAGGTGCCCAGAGGGCTGCAGAAGCCCCTGTGTGCACAGCTTCAGAGAGGAGGTTTACAGCCCAAATGCATGGACATGCACACAACAGAGGATACTGCCCAACTCTGGGACAAGACCTCTTGCCAGTTACGTAAAGAAACACCTGCAATGGTCCAGAAGCATGGATCCCTTGAGCGAGAGGCCAGAAACAACCTCGTGTGTTTATTTTCTCCTAAACAATAATAATAATAATAATAATAATAATAATAATAAAAGGACCTTGATCCTTATACATGGCAAACATAATGCTATACTGTCTTCAAATGAGACTCTAATTTTTCCAGCAAGTTTTCACATATCCCAGGATCAACACACAGGCAAGGTTTTGGTTGTTATGTTTTAATTTCTCAAAATGAGGTTGGAAGTTAACGAAGTCAGATCTAGGAAAGTAGATCTCAAGCTCCTATTAGAGGAAGAGCTCTCTAACTGCTCTAACATACTGCACTCTCTAGCACAAATTTAATTTAGTTTAAAATAATGAAGCTGACAGCTCAGATAGTCTGCCTGGAAACTGTGCAAATTTCCCACCCACCTTCATTTGCAAGGTCCCTGGCACTCCAGTCTTCAAAAACGCTGAAGTGCATGACAGGTTTCTAGAGACAAGCCTTCAGCAATGCTAAAAGTGAGATCTCCGACCTTTTGGAGCAGCTCATATCTGAACTCAAGCCTCCTGAGGGAAAATAAAGGTTGCTGTCTTGATGCCCCAACTTAGGGCATGCTTCCAGAAGCAATCCCTTCCCTGCTTCAACTCTGACAGCAGTGACATGAAACTTGACTGGGAGACCAGGTTCCACCTGCAGTCTTGCTTCAGTCAGACAAGAGGCTGTGTCTGAAGAGGGAATACGGCTAACCACCTGCCACAGTGCCTTGTCCCCACTCCCTTAGCTGCAGCAGTACTGACGAAGAGCTAGAGATACAAACACGATTGATTTTTCAAGGTGAGACGCTGCCAGAGTAAACCAGGGCTCGCCGGTTGTGAAACCAGTTTCCAAAGGGCTCGCAGAGCACAGGTCTCGGTAAGGACACGCCAGGTGACGCATTCACACGGGTACACGGACGTGGCTGCCTTGCGCAAGCTCGTGGGGATGCACGGGTGCAGGCAGCTGCCTGCCACAGCCGGGCAATGCGCCGCTGACCTCACAGGCACTTCAGCCCGTTCTCATACCAGCAAAACTCAGCAGCTGCCCCTTTTCCTATATGGCTTGAATCTGCTGTCAAGAAGCACAGCCTGACTTAAAAATCAATTGAGCAGAGCGCTGCTTTGCCTAGAGAACTGCTCCGATCTCCCCTGGGGACTCCTGAGCCCCTCCAATCCCGATCCTCTGAGGCAGGTATGGAAGAAGAGCTGGCAAACAGAAGATACAAAGTACTGTAGCGACGGGTTTCGCAGGACTGCGCGACCATGTTGGCACAACACGGTATTCAGAAAACCACTGACAAAAATGCTAGCAAGACCCTACAGTTCAGCAGCTGGGACAGTCAAAATCCTAGTCAGGGCAAACATACCTACTTACTTACCAGTTCTGAGCAGTGATTAAAAACTCTCAGACCACTGACAGATTGTAACACTGCCCAAAATAAACCTCTAAAATACTTGTTTACTTTATAGACTTGAGACTGAATACAAACCTGAAATGGTCATACACACACATACAAAAATGGAGTAAGATATTCTCCCAAATCCAAAAGATTCAGAAAACATTACTAATAAAGGTTTTTTGAATCCACTTTTTTTTTTTCACAGAAACCTAATCCCTAGGGAATTGGTTTATAAAGCCACCACTTTTAGAAAGCTGGGACAGTACCTCTCGGAAGCAGACAAGGAAAGAAAAGCTAAACAGAAAAGATTCCTCTGTCCTGTCCAAATTTCAGCCTGAAAGCCCATTCAAAAAGTTATTTCACCTCCAGATGCAAGCAGAAAGTATTGTTTAGAAGAAAGAATGGAAATGAGTGAAGTGATATAAAAATTGTCAGAAACATTCAGCAATTAGTCTGAAATTTGCTTTTTAACCTCAGGGCTGTAACTCTTTGATCTATTATTATCACTAACCACAATCAGCAGCGTACCCATGCATGTTTAGGAGAGCGTACAAATTCCTATAAGCCACTTTACATATTATCCACAAATACTGGATTCTGCTTCTGCTGAGATGTTCCAACCAAAGTCTACTATTTTTCTTTCTAAAGAAATATCTTTATATATTAACCCTAAGTTACCCCACCTCCAAATATGAAATTTAAGCTGTCAATTTGGACTGTGATGCAAATATGCAGCTTACAAATTTCGCATTTATAGAAATTTAATTTAGCAACCAGCAAACAACACGTTCTAACGTAATTGCACGAGTTTAACTCACAGTTTAAGAGAAACAGAATTCAAGTTATCTTCTTGTAACCTACTGCTAACGTGAGAATTTCTGTTATAATATAATTCAGTAAAAAACCCAGTCTCTTACACATATATTTATTCACATAGTGAATAGATACAACCAATGTTACTTAACCTTTTAAGAATCCAGAATCATCAACATCATGGGTTTAGCGTTCTGCAGCTTTTGTTTTGTTTTGTTTGGGGGGAAGGGGAGGGTGCTCCTGGGGACTGGGGAGAGAGGGGGTAGTTTTTGTGGTTTAAACCCTTCAGCATTGATTCCAGCAAAGCAGAGAAAGACACCCTTCCAGAAAGCACACTGTTAAGCTCTGGTAAACACCTTAGTTGCAAAAACAAAAATCAAAACACCCAAACAAGGTCAAAGTTTCCTATTGAAAGAGACAGTCTATTTGAAAACATTGTCCCGAAAGTAAATCAGCTCTCAAGGTTTTGTAAAACTCCAGGGTTCCTGAACAGAAAGATGTGTATTACTAAGGATGCACACTCACCCTGCTTCCAAGTGTGAGAAGGGAGCCTGGCATAGAGCCGAGAGCCACTACTGCCACTCTTGTCAGTAGTGGTACTGGAGCAGGCTATGTTGGGAACTGCTGGCACTGATAAGGAGGGCCTGCCTGACCTATGAACCTTTCTCCTGTAGCTTGAGTCAAAAAAAGCATGCCTTCTTCCTAGGAAGCCTCCTCCAGCACAAAACCAATGTGGCTCCAGCAGGAGAGAGGGCTTTCATGAGGACCCAACAGATCGTGACCTTCCACTGCAGTTTGCACTAGTAGGGCAGCAAGCAGTCAAATCATGCCATGATTTAGGGTGCATTCAAACGTGCCCAATAATGCTGCAAGGACTTGGGCAATTGCACACAGTGGAAATACTCCTTGATTTTTCTCCACAGATCTCTCGCTCAGAAGAGACTGCAGCTAAAGTAAAGTAATTTATATGCTGAGCACCAAGCACTGTGTAGCAACCAGCTGCATGTGAAAACTTACAAAAGTACTTAAACATATTTAATACCTGTTTTTCACACACCCTTTGTAGTTTCCTTGTCAGACCATTTTTATCACTCTTATACAGCCATACTGTAAGACACATTTGCCAGAAAACAAGTTATGGTTCTATATTAATTCTAAAATGTGGTATTTTCTGACCTCTGAGAGCATAAATCTGAAATCACAGAACTCCAGTTTTCTCCCAAGAAGTTCTGGTTGAAATCAGTCCATTTTTAATTCCAGCTCCTGCAAGCCCATTTGAAGACTTAGTACATACAGTTAAAAGACAGAAACTGCCTTTAAAAAACATACCCTGAAAATACAAGTGCCAATATTATGGCTTGACATTATCTTTTAGCATAAATGTGCATTTAGGATTATTTCTTAGGCTCCTTTCCCTTTCTGTCCCTTCAGTTTGTTCTTGCATCCATGTCACACCACACTACTCACAAAGTTCCCCTTTCCTGTTGGTTTTAGAGCTTCAGAGTGAACTGAATAAGGAACCCAACCCGAGTTTCCTATACAAAGCACCCAAAGAGCAAAACCAGAGTCAGACCAGGCAAGGCATGGCCCAATAGTGTATTTCACCATTACAAACAATATATACTGTTCAGCTACAAACAACACCCAACAGCAACCACTACTCAATTCTGGGTTCAGCAAAGCACAAATACGTACCTAGAAATCTGATTCAGCAGGCAGAGTGCTTTGCAGCAGGTTTAAGTTCCATTACTGCTAAGTGTAGTTTTAGTAAGGACAAGTTATGGAATCACAATGTAATAATTTACTCCCTCTGCAGACAATACCAGTACTACACCAGTGTTGATGCCACTGCATCAATCCCTATGTTTACCTGCATAACTGAAACATGTATCCCATAAAACACGATGGAAACATTTTTAAGTAGTACATATTTCAGATATTCTTGTCTTCCAATCCCCATGAAAATGGACTGATCCATACTGTCAGAATACAGATAATCAAAATTTCCTCTGCTTGCTAAAATCTGTGCACAAAGGTGATCCCACCTTCCCCTTTTCCAGAAAACTATCAGAAGAGAATATCATAGTGGGATTTTATATCACCAAAAGTGATAGCTAGGAAGCAATTATTAACTACGATCAGAATAAACTATGGCAAACTGATTTCCAACAGCTAAGTACTGCAAAGTTCAACGGTATCAACTGGCAACAGAAATGTTTTAGTAATACACATTACTTACACACTCACACACAGAAACAAACAACCCCTAGATATTGGCATATGTACTGACAACAGAGCTCTTATTTCTCCAGATTTAGAAGATCTGCCTCTTTATGGAACAAAATTTTCCAGCAATGTGGACTTCTCCCTGCCACAGCACAGGAGTCAATCAATGTGCCTTAATAAAGTAGTAAAATAAAACAAATAGCACCCTCAAGAAAGTAACAAAGAAAGCTGTAGAAAGTATGCAGCTGTTAAGTGCATGCTCGTATGCTAAGGAGAACTTTTAAACCTTCTGCCTTGACATACTAATACAGACTTCTAACTTCTTTAGTGAGAAATAAAGAAAGAGGTTCCTGCTCTATGAAGATTATATCCAGAACTGTTAAAAATACATAAAATTATCCATGAACCTACAAAAAAAAAAAAAAACCAAAAACCAAAAAACTTTTAAAATTGGGGGGAAAAAAAAAAAAAAAGAAAAAGTACAGATTTAAGTCTACAGTCTACAATATTAAAGAATCACTAGTTAAAAAAAAAAGTCTGCACAGTAAATTTGCAGGAAGCTAAAGGGGAAAACAGTCCTGCCAAGCATGGAGAATATTTTAACAGCATGGTCTTCTACCATAAAGTCAACAGCAAACAAACAGTGGTCAAGGCCATTCATAAATTCTAAAAATAATATTTACCAGACCTCTGTCTCTCTGGCAGGTATAATTCTGATAAGTGACTATTCTAGATAATATTTAACATAAAAGTTTATTTACGAAAATACTTGCAATAGCCTGAAATCGGATTTTAACCAGAATCACCCATTCAAGTCAGTAAAGGTTACATGTAAATGACGACCATGCTGTGGGGTTGGTTTTTAATTCTGTGTCGGGTTGGGTGAGGTCTTGGGGGGCTGCTACAAGTAGGGTCTGTGAAAAAACACTGATCCATGTAAATGGATCAGGAACAGATAGAAGTCCTTAAGATATTGTCAATGTTTGATGAAAGATTCGAGCATAAACCCAGAGACGTCAATGACAGTCTTTCAACACCTTTTAACAGATATAAATTAAGACTCTACAATATCATGGAATGCTGAAGAGAAATCTCCTTGTCTGAGTGACAACAACTGAAATATAATTACTGATAAATGCATGCAACTTACGTTAAAATAGTAATATACTGGATTACATCACACTGGATTACACCAGTAGAACTGCCAGGAAGAAACTACAATAGGAGTTTCAGCCCTTTGTTTCCACCACAACTGCTGAGAAAAGCAAGAATGTATGTGTACATACATGAGTTAATATGGAAATTAGAGGGAAAAGGCACACTTGCCAAAGAAGCTTTGGGTAAGAGCTAATGCAGCGGAAAGGTCATTCTCCTCAGTTTTTACTGTTGCTTCAAGCAACCATGACATTTTCTGAGGCCATTTTGAAAATTACATAATTGGCACAACCATGAGGCCTAGGCTGGTACCCTGATTCAGATGAACAATCCCCTTACATCTATCTGGATTCTCGGTACAGGTTTCCATCAGTGGCATCACACAATCACACATACCTTCTTCTGCAAGCCCACTTTGCTATTGTTTAGTTTAGAAACCACTATTTCTTAGAAAATGTCATTCATGGAGGGGGGATCTATACACAGACAGACAGGTATGATTCACCCTCTTTAAAAATTAAACACGTAAAAATCTTTCAAAAACAAAGACATGTTCTGCATGCATATTAGCAGAAGAAAAACATTTTTAAAGCAATAATGGAATGTGAGTTTGCTTAAGAGGCTCTTGCAACTCAAACACGAGCAATGTTATAAAGAAAGTTACCAGCAAGTAACCCAAAAAGAACCGCAACTGTGGACATCTAATAAAAGTAACTGAAGGAGAAAAAGAGAAACATTCTGGCTGACAGCAGGGACTTGGCAGAGTCATTAAGGTAGCAAGGGATTTTAAATGCCTAAACTATGTTTAGTAGATACTATCAGCAAGTATAACTGACTCACGAAAGGTGATGTTCTAATAGGAGAAAAAAAAAATTAACATTCGATCTAAAGATTCACTCTCTGTGAAGAGTCTTCTTCATTCCTGGTCACCCACTCCTTTTCACCATGTCAGCTGCAAGTCAGAAGCGGTCCAAAAAAGGTACGTTATCAAGGATCATAAAGCAGTGCTGTCAAAACAAGATATACTCAATGCTGGTCATTTATTGACTTTAGAGAACCATGTAGCCTATTTTTTCCCTTCACCTTAGTCTTTGTTTATGGCAATCTATACTGCAGGATAAGTATACCTGAAAATAGATGAAGACTTAGAATACGAGAAACTTAAAAATATTGCAGACTTTGAAGGGTTAATCACAACCATAGAATTCTGCAAAATATATGATGCCTGATACTTTTGACACATCAGGAAAAAAAAATTACTGGAAATAACAAGGATCTAGTTTGGATGTAGAGTGCAGAGACGCAATGCTGCTGAAATGATGACATGAAGGAAGAAAGACTTTGCAATCCCCATACCATGCTGACATGGGACAGGGGCAGCTGAAACCCACCTTGGAATATCGGCCCTGACATGGTTTTAAACTATGACTGCTTTATTACAACACTCTGGAGCATGAAGAAACTTGTGCCTGATTTCCTCTTTTTTTAGCTGGAACGCAGCACAGAAATTAAAAGTAAAGATCAGTTCAAGGTTCATTAGCAAGAGTGAAATTCTACATGTGTGACACCCTAAGATGAGTCTTTAAGACTTGTCTTGTCAGCAAACAAATACCTGAGCAGGCACCTACTCATTCAAATCTGTACTGCTAAAACGACCTCCACATGAATTTACCTTGAAACTTGTAAGGGAGCACAGGCTCCCAGCTGCACGTGTTAGCATAAAGCCACTGCCAAGCAGATCAAGAGCAACATTTAGTTAAATAATGGGTCTGAGTTAAGAGATTTGAAATGATGACACGTGTCCTAATCTGAACTACAGATCAGGATGCTTGAAGTGTCACAACCCTGCAGACCTCCATCACCTGAACAGAACTCCACACGTGCAGCAACAGCTCTGAGTGCTAAAAATTGCAGGATTTCAATCTTCCAAAGTAACAGATATGCTCAACTGCGTATCTTACTGAGATACCAGCTGAGAAAACAAAGACAGGACAGTGTATCAAGCCTGTGTCATCATCAAGCCTGATGACATACCCATTTACTGGTCTAGAGGTAAACAGATGAGAAGAGGTACCGTGGACTAATGTCAGATGAGGAGACTCCTTCAAAAGCCTCATAAGAAACTGTCATTCAAAACGTAACTACTGATGACAACCATGCTCCTACCTGCATGTCTCTATTTATTGTGCATGTCCCTGCAACGATGACAACCTTGACTCAGCGCAAGCAGCACTTAGGCAAGAATTCTCATGGCTGGCAGGAGCTACTTGCCCAAGTAACAGTGCTCAACAACAGAGGCTGTAAAATTCTGGGTCTTTATTTTCAGGCATTCCATGAGTCTTCTGGTGAACTTTTCTCAC
This sequence comes from Nestor notabilis, assembly GCF_000696875.1. Classification (NCBI taxonomy): domain Eukaryota; kingdom Metazoa; phylum Chordata; class Aves; order Psittaciformes; family Psittacidae; genus Nestor; species Nestor notabilis. The sequence goes on along the minus strand of NW_009917671.1, from coordinate 5,757 downwards.
TATATAAATAATGCAGTTTATGAAAATTTCATCAGGCAAAATAACTAGAAAACAGCAACTTCATCTTCCTTGATTCAAGAAAATACACTTAAGCCAAATCTGGATGGTAACAAATATCCAGCTACATGCAAAGTTCAGCATGAAGGTGGGATATAGCCCTTTCAAGTTGAGAAAGATGTATTAAAAAGTACATTCTTTAGAGACCATATCTGATATGGTCAAAGCAAAAGTGAAGTATGGCTTGCAAAACAATAAGGAGATTGTAGAGGTACTGAACAGATCTGAGAATAAAATGAAAATGTTTAAAGCCTTTTTTTTTTCCCTCCTGGATAGATAGGCTCTTTTTCCCTCCTCAAAAGCACCATTACTTTAGGTATTAAGTTTTTCACTGCAACACTATTTCTTCAGAAATGTTTAGCATCATACAATATGAAAAACACTACGCATCCTCTTCACCCTACTCCTAGAATAAGGCAGACGTTTCATTCCCTGAGGGCAGCTGCGTATCTCATGAGAAAAAAAAAATAAGACTTGAGAAAGGTAAATGCAAATTCTGTTACTGGTTATTTCACTGATCTTTAGCACAAAGCTTTGGCGAGCCTGTTTGACACAGGAAGAGGCTGTGCTACTATTCTAACTCAGTCATGCTGTCAGATGCGCTTAATAACTTGTAACATTGATTATGAAACCAGATAGTTCATGAAAGTAAGTGTCCTTTATGAGATACATGAACACCTGTTTGCTGAAGAAGTACCAAGCTCCACGAATCAGCCAAGAAATACAAATTCAAATGACACTTGAATATTTCTCTTCCACCAAAAGTGAGGAGATCAGTTTATCCATTTATCCTTTTCAAACGCGTCAAGTTTTAACAGCCCTCCTCCTTCTGGAGGCATTTTTCTATATATACAAACCAAATGTTCCTACAGTTAAAATACAGAAATAATATGTTGCCACAGGCTTGTAAAGTTTAGTTTTCACACTTAACCAGTTAAAGTCCAGTGCAAACTTATAACTATGCATCTTAACAAAAACAGATTCCTGACACTATCATTTTCTTATCCTCCTCTCGACTTTTCATCTGAGGTATAACACACTCAAGCAGCAGCTAAGAAAGAATAACCATTATAGGACACATGAGAGCAATTTTGCTAAGCTTTCATTATAGGAAAAACAACATTTATAGTAGTAACAGCTCATAAACATACTAGAGCTACATGTTCAAATCTAATAACAATAGAATATAATACGTTCTTTTTAAATATTAAAGCCAGCTCTTTGTTTTTATTAAAGGCAGAGTAAAAACACAGCAAGAAACCAGCAAATCTAATGGTAAGAACTGAAATGCAAACAAAGAATTATACATCAGCTTGAGAACTACTGCCCTGGTCCCCATTTTAATTCACACCTTTTATATTTAATGCAGGGGAAGAAGGAAAAAAAAGAGAAGAGGGAGGTGGGGGGTAGAAGTAATTTGCCTGCTCACCTGGACACGTTTTCTGGAATGTACTCTAGAACTGGATACCCATCACTTCTTCTGGATGCCAACTCCGAATGCGACTTCCAGGTCTCCACTAGCGTGCTGACAGGAGGGAACGAGCTCAAGTGCTGAAACGCCTGCTCTCGAGCAACCGGTCGCGACAAAGATATTGTGCCTTGGGCACCGATCCTGTAGTGAAATGACTGTCCACCTGAATTTACACCCACAATGGCAGAGGATGGTATACTGTTTTCTTGGTAATAGCTGCCATCATCAGGCTCCTGCTTAATTCCCACACGTAGGCCTGGATTTGGAAAACCGCTACCTTCACAACTTCCATCAAATGAAGAAACAGGTGGTCCTAAAATCCCAGAAAGAGAGTAATAGTCTTTGTCATCCATGAAAGAAAAATATGAGCCATCTGTAAATGGGAAAGGATTTACTGTTTGATTCCCTTTAAAAGACGCACCAGAGCAAGGATGCTTGGCTGACTCTTGCTTCACTGGTACTGAAAATGGGGAATCAGAGTTTATTTTGCTGCTGTCACCGATGCACGCACTGCCGAAGGAACCGTCTGGCTCAGGCTTTATGAACTGAACAAGGTTCATCTGACTGTTGTTGGAGATGGCATTCTCCATTTCCTCCATCTTAGGAAATGCGAGTTCTTGAGCACCCTTGTCTTTTGTTTCTGGACTGGGAGCAGTATCTTGGCTTCTGCTAGGTCCCGCCGGCGTGCCAGAAGCTGGGAATCCTAGGGAGTTGTTTACTGGGCTACAGATGGATGATCCCACAGTGCTAACTGCTGGACTAGAACGAGTGGACCTATTATTGGCATTGGAAGGGCTGGCAATGGAGCTCCTCGAGTTCAGGTTCGCAGGACTGGACACAGAAGATCGCATAGTGATATTATTGGGACTTGAGACAGGAGATTTCACGCTGCAATGACTGGGAGGACTAGAAATCGGTGATTTCATGCTACTTATAGGGCTAGAAAGTGGAGACCCGACATTGCTAACGTGCGCGGGACTGTGCAACATAGACCCCCTGTTTTCAACGTTCGGTGAGCGTGACAAAGGGGTTCCCTGGCCAATGGGGCTGTGCACGGCAAAGTTCCCAAAGTTAGCAGTAGTTGAGGACACAGAGTTAACTCCCGCAGGACTACACACCGAGGAAGCCATGTTCTGAGGGCTGCAGCCCGAAGGGCTTTTCTCTTGACACATGATAGGGCTTTTGACAATAGCATGCATGGCACCACCGTTTACAGTGCTCCCAGAGTCTGACATCAAAGACCTCAAGGGTCTGCTGGCGCTGTGGAGGGGAGAAGAGCAGTGGCCGTTCTCCTTGTAAAGCTTCACCAGCTGCTCCACGTTCTGGTAGATCTTCCCTGGGCTCCCCTGGTTCTGCTGATCATAGGGGTAATCGGCATCTCGTATCGAATCCATATATAAACCCATAGATTCAGCCACTGTTGCGGACAGCTCCTTGGACTCTGTTTCGGTTTTGATATCAGAGGGCAGAAGACCAGGCTGACTGCTGTCTTGCTGCAGGCAGGAGAGTAGCTCAGGTTTTTCTTTGTTGTTTCCTTGAGCGCTGCTGTTTGCAAAAGCTCCGGCAGCGCAGCTTACATTTACAATCTCCATATAGTTACTGTCATCAGTTTGCTCTCCAGCACCTATAGAAGAATACTCCACAGACTGAGAAACTTGACCCCACCGTCTCTCCATATCTAAGCCTTCTGGGTAGCTGTGGTATCCTTTTGTCTCCATAACTAGCAAAGACATACACAAAAAAGTAAAATTAATAAATGACAGGACAGTGTGACTTCCTAAGGAAATTTCCTAATTTCCTAAGGAAACAAGGCATATCCGCTCACTCTCTCTATCCTCCTCTCTGCCTGCCTGCCAGTCCCGTTTCCCTGCCCCATCCATCATCTCTCAACCATTTGTGCAATTTCAATCAAACCAAGGGAAAAAGTGTCATGGATATGACAGCCCTATGGGTTCTGAGAGAAAACTACTCAGCAGTTAGAAAAGACCCAAATTATTGCTCCCAGCCTTGCCCCAAAAGGAATCAAAGAAGCATCAGCACGACCACTGCCCACCTTCACTGGCAACAGCCCCCATGGTCAGTGCTGCCCCTCTCTCATGGACCTAGGAGGAAGAAAGGGAAGGGGGTAGCAAGGAAGAAGGGGGAACCAGAATGGTCCTGAAAGGACATGCTGATGGTAGGCAGGACATAAATCCCGTGGAAATTGGACATTACAGCTCTGCTCCTCCAAGAACCTTGCACTACCGTGCTACAGGGAGAGCAAAGCAAGGGAGGCTGCTGTGCTAAGGGCATTTCTCTTTCATCATCCAGCGTAACACAGGATGCTTTAGAAGGAAGCAGCAGTTCTGAGGGGGCAGGAGCTGGTTTGCCCGTTAGCAGTCATGCAAACTGCTTGTACAACCACCTGAGGAAACCTGGAGGATGGGCTGGGCGAGAAGTAGTGTGCAAGTTGAATGGGAAATGTTTCTGTCACAGAGGAAGGGGTTCAGGATGCACAGCTATTAAACGGATCTGCAGTTCTGCAAACCTCTATGGCGGCCAGGAAAAGAAGTATATAAAGAGAAGTAAACCTTATTTTAAAATGGACCCTAAAAAAACCCTTCCATCCTGCAGGCCACTCTCTCAAGGAAGGGAGCAAAATGCATGACCTAGCCTCCAATGTTCTGAATGTCACGTGTGAGTAACAACAATTTTATTTCCATTTTTATAAACTAATAGGCTTACAGTACCATTAGCACTGTAGAAACTCAAGCGCCAACAGTTACAGTATTGATATTATGCAAATATTTTTTCTTTCAGAATGTACTGATTTTCCAACATTTGATTTCATGTTTAACCCCGTTACTTAACACTACTTAAAATTTTTATTTTAAAGAAACTCATAAAAACAACCCCCCAAAAAACTTTAAATGAATGACTCAAATGCTCTTTGCCGTTACTTAGACCTATGGCCCTATGCCTACATTCCCCTCAAGCAAATTTTATTAGAAGACAGAATCATGTGTATCCCATCATCATGAATATCAAATCACATTCTTATAGTTTAAAATTTTGAGACAGAAGTACCTACTTTAATATAAAGTCATTCCCAGATAATCTCCTACCCCTGATTTAAGCACTGAGCAAGCCTAATTCCTAAAGAAATCAATTGCAGCTGCGAGCGGCCAGCATTTCTGAAAACCAGTAAACTTAGTTAAAGCTTAAAATTAGGATGTAAGTGAATTTTACCCTTCAGAAGCACCAGCAGAACCACTGCCTACCAGGAAATCTCAGTTATAGGCCTAACATTGCACTGGTGCACGAGCCTTGCACCGACCTCTCCCACAGCTGTAAATTTCAAACTCCATACATAATCAATAAGCAAGCACACTTTAAAACTTCAGCAAATAAAATCCAGGTCACACAAAGTTAAAAAAAAAATAAATAATCAAAATGCCCTGGTCCTGCACTTGCAGAGAGAGGCACTGTCTGGGAAATATATCCAAAAGGACTAAAAAAACAGCAAAAAGATTATTTGTGTCCTGATACAAGTTCTGTTTAAAATGACAGCTATACATCAGTAAAAATGCAGCAGCAAACAGATTTTTGGGGAGTGCTGGTTTCTGTCACTCCCAACTGCCTCAGTGGATACTAGAACCGAATAACCATCTCACAGCTTACTGACAGAGTAAGGGCTTGGGTTTGTTCTCCTCAGCAGGACTTACTACAACTTGACTAGCATGTTTATCCACGGTATCCACACTTCACCTACTGCACAGACATGCCTTTTTACTAACTTTCACTAACTGAATTTGACTGTGGGCTAACACAGACCACAACAGAAACCGAGTTGTGCTACATATCAGAACCGAGACCAATTGATATTTTGCAGAAGGAAGCTTATATTATGAGCACAGCAGTTTCTCCAGGACACACACCCCACCCCACCCCCCCAAACAAGAAGTACTTGAACACTGCGAGTTATGTATTTCACCCCAAACATATCAACAAACACAGCCCTCTGCAGTACGAGTCTGATCAATCACGCATGAAACCAGTTTCACAGCAACAGTCAAATAAAAAAAAATAATCAAATGGTACCTGGTATCCCTGCAACCAAAAGGTCACCTAGATACGGGAAAACATGAAGGAAATCCAGTTTCGTAAAAAAAACCCTAAACCGATGGCTCGAGCGACCACCTATTTCTTACTTCCCGGCGCTTGTAAAAGGAAATTTTAAGTGTCACTGC
>NW_009917670.1:13324-13564 GCF_000696875.1 Nestor notabilis | reverse complement strand
TATCTAACCTGAACTTCCCCTGTTTAAGCCTATCACCCATTGCCCCATCAGTACAGTCTCTGATGAAGAGTCCTCCCCAGCATCCTTGTAGGCCCCCTTCAGATACTGGAAGGCTGCTCTGAGGTTTCCACACAGCTTCTCCTCTCCAGGCTGAACAGCTCCAACTTTCTCAGCCTGTCTTCATATGGAAGGTGCTCCAGACCCCTGATCATCCTTGTGGCTTCCCCTCGGCCTTCTCCA
>NW_009917670.1:8519-13275 GCF_000696875.1 Nestor notabilis | reverse complement strand
GAGCAGAGTAGAGGGGCAGGATCCTCTCCTTCCCATGCAGGTCACGCTGCTGGTGATACAGCTCAGGACATGGTTGGTTTCTGGGCTGCAAGTATGCACTGAAGCCGGCTCATGTTCAGTTTCTCATCAACCAACACCCAGGTCCTTCTCCGGGGGATGCTTCAATCACTTCTCTGCCCAACCTGTAGCTTCAGAAAGGACTGGGTCAGTAAGCACTTTGGGATTCAGGTTATTTCACTGCCAGAGTTGTAGCACAGAAGTGAAGCATGTCTTCTGTTTCAGTGACTTTGAAAATAGGAGGTGAGACACTGTATTTTCCAAAGATGCTTTTTGGAGGCATATTTGATCACCTGCATTTCATTTGTTTGCTCCAGGGAGACCTTAGAGCAGCTTCTAGTGCTTAAAGGAGCTGACAAGAAGGCTGGAGAGGGGCTTTTGCCTTCTCTTCACCAGGCTGAACAAGCCCAGCTCTCTCAGCCTGTGTCCATAGCAGAGGAGCTCCAGCCCTTGGAGCATCTTCTTGGCCTCCTCTGGACTCACTCCAACAGCTCCACGTCCTTATGCTGGGGTTCCAGAGCTGGATGCAGGACTGTGGGGGAGGGGGGATATATCTCGCCAGGGCGGAACAGAGGGGGAGAATCCCCTCCCTCGACCTGCTGGTCACACTCCTGTGTCCCATAATGACACAAATGAAACAAAAGAATTTGTGGAACTTCAGTCTTTCTATTGTCTTGTGAATTTTAATCTTCTCAGGCTACCTGTGGGGTAGCTACATTGGGCTTTACTACTCAGGGGAAATGAAGGCCAGGCAGGTGAGCTGGTTCCCTCAAGGCTTCTCAGGTTGTTAATCCCAACTGTAAACATTCTTAGCCTTTCTGGCTCACAGACGTATGCTTAATAACAGATCATACACTTATACAGCTATAATCAGAACCACCTGGATGCTGAGGGTGTTTTGCCCAGAAAGCTGTTTCTTGCTGGATAATCTTCCATGGAAAGTGGTGGAAACACCCATTTCCAACATCTGTTGAAACTTGTGGGATAAAATACGAAGGAATCACAAAACAATCTTCCTTTGGCCCCCAGGAGGGGAGAGATGTGGATGGATGAAGCAGTTTCTAGTCTAGTGACCAAGACCGGTTTGTTTGTCATTCCTTGCGCAGTTTATACAACCCCGTTTTGATTTGTTTTCCTCTTTCTATCCCTCAGTGGTTCCTTCCGTTTACACCATTTACATGGGAAAAGATAAGTATGAAAGTAAGTACATTATTGTAATGATGCCAAATGGCTTCAGTTTATATTTGTGGGGATTTAAGGTCATTTTGAAAGGATGTCTTTGTATGTGTTAATTTGATATATTGCTTGAGAACTTGGAAGTGACTTACCCTACTGAAACCCACGGTGTTACTTTTAGTTAGGATAAATAAATGTTCTAAATCCTCTAGGCAGAGTAACTGCCTTCAAATAGAAGTGAAAACAAATTTAACTGGAAAAAAAATACCCACCTAGAGAAAAATACTGTCTCCTCAGGTTATTTGAGAACTTTTTGCAAACTGACCTTCCGTTTCCCTGCTCAGTCCGTGCTTTTCCCCTCTCCAGTGAGCATTTGTACTCCATAGGTTTCCCATGCCCTTCTTTCCCTTATGGGACAGGTTATGGTTCTGCTGTGCTGCTTATTTCCACCTCAGTAGTTGATATGAAGCTGGGTGTCTCACTCCAAGGGGAAGGTGTTAGTGTGGCTGTTTTGACAACTTGCCCTGAAATTCTCCCCCCTCCATGGGTGGAGATGTGAAAAAACATATTTTCCCTTTAAAAACTCCAAGGTTCTGAGGATGATGGAGGTGTTCCTGACATACCTGTTCTGGCCACACCTCTAGCAGGCAGGTGCAGGTTAAAGCCCTCTTCTCTCTTTGCTCTGTCATTGTGCAGTGGCTGACTGACAACGGAAGACTCCTTTTCTGCAGGTAGTTGGGTTTGTTGTTGATGATGACCTTGCACTTTGCTCACTGATACTTTTATTCCTGCAGATGAAGACCTAATAAAGTATGGCTGGCCTGAAGATATCTGGTAGGTACTAAAACTCACTGAAAAAAATTGCCTTTCATTATGCAACCAAGTGGAATAATCGTAACCACCCTCTGGCTTTCTCAGGCAGTGTGGAATGAATGGCCTTTTTCCCAAGGCCATTCAGCAGCTTAAATGCAGTCCCAGGGTGGAGGTGAATTGCAGCAGACCGAGGTGTAGCTGTTGGGACCCTGTGCATTCTGAATTCATTCCCCTTTATCTTCCCCTTATCCCCAGCTTTGTTCATTGGAAGAGCTGGTCCGTTTGTGAAGCTTTTTGAGGTTTATCTGTACATGGAGCTGCTGGAGAAGCAGCAACCTGAATAACTCCAAATACAGATATTTATGTTTCAGCATATAGGCGCTAGCTTGCTGTCACTCTTACTGCATTTGGGAAATGGTTAGAGCTAAATGAGAAAGTGTTTGTAAGAGAAAACACCTCCTGAGTCAAGCAAGAGTGGCTCCTGAGTATCTCTGTGCACAGACAAGTGAAACAGGTGAAAACAAAAAGGCCAGGGAGAGTGGAGGCACAAATCGGGGAGCCCTCAGATGGAGCCTGGGACAGGAGCGGGAAGGTTTTTGAGCAACAGTAAATGCTGCGCCTGCAGAAAACTGCATTGCCTCCCAGTGCCTTTATCTCTGTGAGTTCTTTGTGTCTCCGCTGTGTGCACTGCAGATAAGTGCTGGTCTGGGCTGTAAAACAGCCCATCTCAGGTTCTGGAGTTGTGAGCAAGAGTAGAGGATCTTGATATTTTGATTCCTGACGGGTGAAAAACATGTCTGCTCCTAAGCAGAGCCATGGCCAGGCGGGAAAAAGGAAGTAGTCTGACACGTGTGGCTTGGTTTTGGCTCCTAAGATGTCATCTGAGGAGAAATCCAAGAGAAGGGGACATCTGATCCTGTTAGCAGTAGTTGGTGGCATCTTTGCTGGCTGGATTAATCCGTGAAGTTACCAGAATGATCAGGTTTGTGAAGGCACTGTTGCACAGAGCAGATGTGCCTTGGTGGCTACCCTCTCATTTGCTAGCAGTATCCAACAAGAGTCACTGTGCGGGTTGTGCTCATCTTTATTTAGAGGGTGGCCTTTGCAGGGATGAGCTGAGGTGTCCTGCTAGAACTGAAGCTTGAATAGTTAGGATCTGACATACTCTGCGGAGGATGTTTGTCAGCAGCCAGCTAACTGGCAAAGGAATCTTTTCGAGCAGAAGAGATTCTGCTGAGTAACACTGTTGTAGCAGTATCACACTCATTTTCTGTCTCATGTTTGTCCTTTTACTACATAAGGTTTACCTAATCTGTGACTTAGGAGTAACCTTGAGATTCATTCTCCAATTGCCTGAGCCATGAAAGTCATCTTTCCCCATATCTGCCATATCTCATATCTCATCTGCCAGAGCTCACACCAATATCCATCTTAGTGTCCCCAGAGCCTTCTCTTCTTCAGGCTGAACAAGCTCAGCTCCCCCTTCATAGCAGAGGTGCTCCAGCCCTCGGAGCATCTTTGTGACCCCCAGGTCCACTTGCTTCTTACAGGATAGGCTCTGACTCCCTTGCCTGCTTTTAAACGTGTATATCATAAACATCTGTAGAGCTCCATTATCCATGAGGTGGTTGTTTTGTCACTAGTTCGGAAGTAAATCTTTCATAACAGATCACCTTTCATCACAGATCATGTGTTAAATATGCTTTTTTTTTTCTTTTTCTATTCTGCAGGTTTCATGTGGATAAACTCTCTTCTGCACATGTGTACCTTCGGTTACACAAGGTAATCCTGTGGCACATATATTTAAAAACGTTAATATTTACATGCATATAAACAGCACGTGCCCATTTTGCAGCGATTCTTTGCACAAGACCATCTTTGTTCACGTGAACCACTGAAGTCTGCAGGTGTCCCTAAGGGTGCAGGTAACAACACGTGTGGGGAGACTGAATTTGTAGCTTCTGTTACCAAATAATGTAGAGAGGAGCAGGAAGTTTCACGTGGCCCAACAAAACAGTTGATTTTTGGCTTGATGCCAAGCATGTGTTTAGGTGTGTCACCCCATTAAAACTGAGACAACACCTTTGAGAGAAGAGAGAAGCAGGGCACAAATCACTTGAGGTGCTTCAAGCCTCTCCTTTCAAACCATAGAAGCACCAAATCACAGAATGGTTTGGGTTGGAAGGGACCTTAAAGTTCATCCAGTTCCAACCCCCTGCCATGGGCAGGGACACTTTCCGCTAGAGCAGGTTGCTCCAAGCTGTGTCCGCCCAGCCTGCCCTTGAACACGGCCAGAGGTGGGCCAGCCACAGCTTCTCTGGGCAACCTGTGCCTCACCACCCTCACAGGGAACAGCTTCTTCCTGAGATCTCGTCTCAATCTCCCCTCTGTCAGGTTAAAGCCATTCCCCCTTGTCCTGTCCCTGGCAAAATCCCCTTTCCAGCTTTCTTTCTGGCCCCTTTAGGTATTGGAATGTCGCATAAACATGTCTTGTAAAACATGGAGTGCAGAGGTCCTGGCTTTGTTTGCAGAGCATCGTGCCCTGCTTCAAGCTTTCATGTGCTCATCAGTCCCTACAGCCCCTCGCTGCATGCTTCTCACATTGCCTTGCTCTGTCACAGGGGCAGACGGTGGATGACATTCCTAAAGAAGTTTTGATAGACTGTGCCCATCTCGTGAAGGCGAATAGCATCCAAGGTAACACTGATTC
>NW_009917670.1:232-8488 GCF_000696875.1 Nestor notabilis | reverse complement strand
GAGGTTTGTGGTGAGTGTTTCTGGTCCACACGAGCGTGTGGTTTTTTGGACCTTTCTGCCGTGGTGCTCCCTGTTAAACCTGGGAAGCAGCTGTCGCTTGCAGCTGCTGGGGCTGCACATTAGCCCTTCATAAGGAGGAATTTAAAATCGCTGAAATTCCTGTTTGTGCCTCCATATTGCTGCCTGAGCCAAGGCAGCCTCGCAGGCTCCTCTCTAACACCACCTTGGGGCCCCCTTCCATAGTAATCACTCTTCTGGCAAAGGCAGTCTCCATCTGGAGTTTGTTAGCACTGCTGCAGCGCTCATGTTACTGCAGAAAATGATGTTGTGGTGTTCTTCTGTTTCACTGTAACACTGGAAGGACTTCTCTGTTTTCTTCTTTCTTGCCTAGCTAGTAATGTTTGTGACAAGAATAACTGCCAGGGTATCTATGCACACGGAAGACTTTTAAGACTCTTTCAGCAGGGAAAGAATTGAAATGTTTCCCTTCTCCCCTGCTTTCCAGGTTGCAAGATGAACAACGTCAATGTGGTGTACACACCATGGACTAATCTGAAGAAGACAGCAGACATGGATGTGGGGCAGATTGGCTTCCACAGGCAGAAAGATGTAAGTGTTTGCTGTGAGACAGTGACAAGGACCTGGTGGCAGACTGTTAGCTGCTGGGTGGATTGTCTCCAACGTTTGCCCTAAAGGCAGGGGATCATCCATTTTTAAAGCATAAGAGAGATCCTGGGAATGTGTTTGGATTTGCTTGAACATACCTGAAGATCCAGGGTTGAGTGTTAGCCTGTAGCAGAGTGTAGCCTGTACAGTGTGTGTTTCCAAGTTGCAGTGTAGCTGAGGAGTCTTTGCTGATGCCAAATGATATCACATGTTTGAGTTTACCCCCACTGAAATCATCTCTTTCTGCAGATGAGGAACCTGTGTATGAGCAGTCACTTTGGATCAGCTCACTGGCACTAGTGTAATGACACATCTGGAAGGGGCCAGGACTTGTGCTCACTGTGCAGAGGAGGGCTCTGGAGGGTTCCCTCTGTAGGGAGGTGTCTGTCACTGTGTTTGTTCACTCTACAGTCTCTGCTCCAAGAGGTGTCTCACCCTGCTGGTGCCTCTGAGTTTGTTCACCCTGTAAAAAGGCAGAGCTTCTTGGTGCAGGGTCAAGCCAATGTACTGAGCTATTCCCAAACCTGACCTATGGTCCACAGATGATGTTATGCGTGTTCTGTAGTTATACATAATGCTAATGTAGTTCTGTAGGTTGGCTGCTGGGAGAGAAGGCTCTCTAGAGGTACAGTTGTTTGACTAAAACAAGTCTGTACTAGGGCAAGACATGCTAAAACCCCTGCAGTCAACAAGCAGCATGTGAGCATGTTTTCCCAAAACAGTCTGCAGAGACCTCCTGCCACCTCTTGAGGAGCTTGCAGAGACCGGTTCTTGTCTCTAGGCCTCTGTTGTGGCATGTGCCAAGAAATGAAATTAGTAATGCTTATGTACTTAGCAATGCTTCTGCTTATTAGTTATGTGCTTCTGAGTGTTGGGAGTGGGCCTCTTTGCTGTTACACAACCTGCTGAATAGCCCTCAGTGGCAGGGATTTTCCTCAGCATCTGTTTTTGTGGGATTCAGCCATGTGTAAAGTGGAAATAGGGTGTTTTCTTTCCGTTGTGGAAGTGCCAGAATAAAAGTATTTTTTTATAAGGATCACAGTTCTTTGCACTCCAAAGGTGAAAATGCTGACAGTGGAGAAGAAGGTCAATGAGATCTTGAACCGGCTAGAGAAGACAAAAGTGGAACGCTTTCCAGACCTGGCTGCTGAGAAGGAAGCCCGCGACAGAGAGGAGAGGAATGAGAAGAAAGCCCAGATCCAAGAGATGAAGCGAAAGGAAAAGGAAGAGATGAAGAAGAAGAAAGAGCTGGAAGAACTTAGGTAAGTAATAAATTTCAGTGCCAGCTTCTAAACTTCCTCCGTTTTCACTGCTGGTGGGAGAGAGTCACGGGTCAGCAGTTTCTGTTTAATACTGGCCCAGCATTACTCAGTGTTCAGCTGAGCTGCTCTGGCAGAGGTGTCTGCACAGCCCAGTGATTTCCTTTGTCTTTAGAATAAATGCGTTTTCATAGAATCCTAGAATGGTTTGGGTTGGAAGGGACCTTAAAGCTCATTCAGTTCCAAAGCCCTGCCGTGGGCAGGGACACCTTCCACTAGACCAGGTTGCTCCAAGCCCTGTCCAACCTGGCCTTGAACACTGCCAGTTTTTCTCCATTTCTCCTAAAATAAAACAGGATTTTAAACCATTGTTAAAAGAAAGGGCTGTGTCTCTTGAAACCTGTCCCTAACTTGGGTTAAATTCGCAAGCATTTGGTGCTCTGTCACTGGGATGGGAGCCATTGCTTACAGCTTTGTGTGAGCTTTGGAAAGCACTGAGCTTTTGCTACAGTTCTTCAGCTTCCTCTTGCGTCACTCATGTTAACTAAAACATGTTTGAGTCCTCAATCCCATGCTCCTTTAAACGTAGATATGAGGGATGGTGGTTTGAAATGTCATACTGACCTTTCTGTAATGGAATCATAGAATCACAGGATGCTTTGGGTTGGAATGGACCTTGAAGCTCATCCAGTTCCAACCCCCTGCCACCGGCAGGGACACCTTCCAATAGACCAGGTTGGTCCAAGCCCTGTCCAAGCTGGCCTTTAACACTGCCAGGGAGGGGGCATTCACAATTAGCCAAAGAGTATGAGATAAGTGAATACTTGTCTAGCCTGAGTTCAGAAAGGACAACAAATTTGTTTTTCTTCTACTTGGTCCTGTTTTAGCAAAATGCCTCTTTGTTGGTGGGGTTTGAAAACATGTGATGCAAGATAATGTAATTTCCCTTCCAGGAGCTACTCATCGTTAATGAAGGCTGAGAACATGTCCTCTAATCAGGTAAGAGCTGGCTGATGCCTGCAGAAACCTTTTGCGGACAGCTGAAATTCAATGCGTGATCGGGACGATACAGCTCCTGCATTGCAGTCTGGTGTTGGTGACTCCTGCATGACGGAGCGCATCTCCATCACCCCTTCTCAGTGAAGGGCATTGCTAATTTCCTCCACTTTCTGAGGGGCTCTTATTGCTTGTATGTCAGCCAGGAGGAACAAGTGCAGTTGGAAATGTGTGTAAAGTCCTCCCGATCCCCTTCCCACCCAACTGAAATAACATGGAGAGTTTTAAGTGCAGCACCAGGCTTGAGTCTCCTTTTTTGCTGGTTGGGCATAACTGAGCTCATGAGCCAAGATCTCCCTAACGGCAACCATGACCTGCATATGCCACCTTGTTACTTCAAGAGAATGGGGGAAAGTGCACATTTTTTAATAAGAAATAGACTGGACGTGTAAGGACAACAGTTTGGGGAGGGATAAAATAGGTGCAGAAGAGGAAAGCTGGAAGGGATGTCCTTGTAGAGGGCAAGCACCCAGGACTGGAGCAGGGTAACATGGCTGCCATGCAACAGTGGAAAAGGAGCCAAAGAGGAGAGAAACAGCAGGAGGGAAAAGAGGAGGTGGAGCATAGGAGGGACAGGGGCTGAAGTTCAGAAGAGGTCTGGGTGTGCTATGGGTGTGCCTGTGCTTTGCTCAAGGGCTGGCGCATCTGCAGAATCCTTTGTGGTGTGACCTTGGGCAAACAGGTCTTGGAGCTCCTCTGAGTTACCCTCAGTTTAAAATCCACCTTTTGCAACCTAGTCCTTGACTGACTGCTTAGAGGGGTGTGTGACTTTCAAGAACTCTAGATTGTCCTCCTGGTTGGCATGCAGATCCCCTTCGAAACTTGAACTGGGTTGAAGTATGTGCATCTCCTGACATGCCCAAGCAGGCTGTGCCCAGCTGGTCACACTTGCCAAGGAGAAGCATGGTGGAAATGCTGTACAGGGGGGTCTCCACCTTCCAGCAACCAACCCTGATGTGGTGCCAAACTGTTTTCCTGCTCCCAAGTTGGGAAGAAGCTCAGGCTGGGATACAGGGATGGTCCATGAGGCTGCTGGTGAGAGGTTCCTCCTAGATCACAGCAGATGAGATGATAACGCTGCAGGGACAGCAAACAGCAATTGCTGTTTCACAATCAGAGCCTCGCTCAGGGCTGTTCCCACTCCAGAGCGGCTGTTGTGGGACTGTTTGCTCTGATTTCATGGTGTTTGTACTGAAATGTCAGGAAACCAGAATAAATGGCAATTCTGAAATCCTGCCAAACATACCATTTCACCATTTTCCACTGTAACGTGCACAGTGATCCTGATTTGTCTTTCTTTCCACAGGATGGCAACGATTCAGATGACTTTATGTAAATAAAGTCTCTCTCCTTTCTCAATCTTGAGGTGGTTTGGGATGTCTTAATATGTCACCATCGCTAGGAATGCCAAAAAAAAACCCCAAAGTGAACTTTGACTCCATTTCTTCAGAACCTGGTTGGTTCTCCTGGCAGCCTAACAAGCCCTGTGCCACGGACACCTTCGGAAAGGAGATCGATATGTCTTCATGTACATCTGTCTTTCAGGGATATGGGCGGAAGGAAACAGCATTGACTTTCAGTTCTACAAAGACGATGGTATTTATTCTAGGGAAGGGGTTGTGTAGGTTTTAATCCAGTGAGATTTAAAGAAAAGGAAACAAATCCATATTGTCTCACCACTGTCCTGGCAACGGGGCAACTTGGAAATGGTTGCCATTAGCTCCGTGTCACTGGTTTCAAGAACTCCAGATTGTCCTCCTGGTTGGCATGCAAATCCCCTTTGAAACTTGAACTGGGTTGAAGTATGTGCATCTCCTGACATGCCCAAGCTCCTGACATGAATGTGGCACTGCTGACTAACTCTACTCTTCACACTGGTGGTGATCAGCAAAGCAGGATCCCTCTGCACTTGGGGATGTAAATTTGGATGGGGTGATGTCTGCTTTGCAAACCCTGCCAGCCCCTGGAGGGGAGCTCCTTGTTAAATGCAGAGCTCCAGATGATGCTCACTGAGCTCGGCTAGTGTCGCAGCGAGGTGCGTGACCACGGGCTGCGATGTGCACCTTTAGCACAGAATGAGAATAGCCCCACAATGTGTTTTCTTTTAAATTACACTTGATTCTGGGGCTGTTCTTTGGAAAACTTCTCTGGAGAATGAAATTAGTGAAGAAGAGTTGAGTTTTGTGCAGTGTCCATGCCTGTCCAGGCCAGAGCTCTTTGCCTGAGTGCTCTGGAAGGTTTCATGGCCCTGTCTGTATGAAACGGTTGCAATAATCCTCACAGCACCTGTATATATGTCATAATTAAATTCATACCATGCCTATAAAACGTGCTGCTAGGTGGGAGTCACCCAGTGTGCTCAGGCCTCTGAGAAGGAGCAGTGAGGCTCTGCAGAGTGTCTCTTTGGGCAGCAGAAAGCCATGCAGAGCATGGCTGTGCTGAGGGTGGACAGGACAAATCTAACAAAGTCTGGTTTTTGGGGTGTGTTTCTGGATGTTTCAAGCTCACCTGCAGGCTTGGGGGGGAAGAGAATGGTTCCTGGTAGAATGGTAGATTTTTGGAGGAGGAAATACGCGAAAGGGAAATGTCCCTTAACAAACTAAAACATTAACAATCTCATCAGAGAATTACTGAATTGCTGGAGGAGATAAAACCTACCCTACTGCTAGGGCAAGTCCCAGCAGTAGTGCACTTAAAGTTGTCTTCCCAGCATCAACCACCTCCCTCCTGCATCCCGAGGGTGTGAGTTAGGGACTGGGGAGAACGAGGGCGTCCAGGTCCTTATCAGTCCCCACTTGCTGGGCGGAAGAGGATGGTGAGCTCTGTGTGCATCCTCTCACTGCTTGTGTCCCAGCTTGGGCTGGCCTGAACCTGGGGTGGCTCCAGATAATGCCACCCCAAACTCCACAGTGTCCCGCCTCCTGAGGGACTTGCCATGCAAACTGGCCCAGGGGCTGGGGGGGGATGGAAGCCATTCTGGGGCTGATGGGGAAGCTGAGGCACAGGGCAGCAGCTGGTTTTCCTTTCCCTCCCAGCTGCCCCTGGCAGAGGCAGGAGAAGCTATGGGTCTTGTGGGGCAGAAGGGGCGTGGCGAGGAGTTGGGGGGGACTCTGTCTCACACTGCAAACTCCCCGCCATGGGGCCTTCCTCCTGCTTGCCATCAATGGGCCCTTTCACAGCGGGAGGGTGTTGGCTGGTGCCAAAGACCTGACTGCTGTGCCTGAGCTGTGCTGCCATCAGCAACGCCCGCCGCCACAGCCCTGCAGCTGCGAAGTGTTGTGCTTGGCTCCGGTGTCCGGCGGCGGGAGGCGATGGGTGATGTCCCCTGTGCATGGCTGCGGTGAGCTGCTTGTCCCTGGCCACCCTGTGCAGTGGTGTCCATGGGGCTGCATGTTCCCGAGCACCCTGTGCGTGGATGTCCATGGGGTGTGTGTCCACAGGCACTTCCTGTGTGGCTCCCCGTGGGGCTCTGTGTCCTTGGACACCCTGTGCACTGATGTCTGTGGGGCTGTGTCCCCAGGCACCCTATGCATTGATATCCATCTACTGTGTGTCCCCAGGCACTCTGTGCATCAGTGCCCATGGGCTGTGTGTTCCTGGTCTCCCTCTGCATCCATGCCCATGGGCTGTGTGTCCCTGAGCACCCTGTGCAGCCCTGGCCACCCTGCTCCCCTCCATGCTCACCCCCATGGGCTGGCAGCCACGAAGAATCACCCCTGGAAGGCGAGCAGCCCTAGCTGCCGTCAGCACTTCCCGCCCATCCCTTCCTGGCCGCAGCTCCTCGTCCTCATTTATTTATTAATCCTCCTGCTCCCAGCTCTGAAACCCTATCGCCCACCCTCACCGGTGCTTTGGGAGGAAAATCCTGCCCTTGCACATTTTTCGCCCATCCACAAACACTGGCACTGCCCAATGTTATGCTGAGGCTGCTTCCCGGCCAGGGCCGCGCCGGCTTTCCTTTCCACAGAGACAGGAGGTTGGGAAGGGGTAAGGATGTCAGGGTGGGGGTTACAGCATGGCCCAGTCCTGCAGGCTTGGGGTAACTGAGGCATGGAACAGAGGTTGGCATGGCTGAGGCTCCAACACCTTGCTTTGGCTTTCTCCTGTCCCCCAGAGCAGGATGATCGCAGCTGCTACTCAGTGGCCTATCAGCCTGTGGCCTGTCGGTGTAACGAGTTGTCAGGTCTCTGTGCCCCTACCTCCTCCCTCTGCTGCCCCTCCAGCTACAGCAGCTACAAGCCAGGGCTGGGGCTGTGTTGGCCCATGTTAATAACCAGCCCTGGGCTGTTCCTGTAATGAAAACAGGAAGCTGCTTTGCCAACAGCAATAAACCACCCGGCCGGTCAGATCCTGTGCCCTGGGCAGGGCTGGATGGGGATGAGGATGGGTCTCCCCACACCGGGGAACCCATGGGTGCAGGGGATAGAGATGGGGACACAGGGTTGTTATCCCCAGTGCAATGATGCTCTTGGCACTGTGGCCCCAGCTCAGGTACCTGGGGCCTTCAGCCACCCCCGTGGCCCCAGTGGCATCCCAACACAGCCAGGCCATGGGGACCTGGGTTTGGCTCATGGAGGAGTGATGCCACTCGCCATGCAGCCCAGGCTGGGAAACTAATGCACGGAGCAGAGCAGCAGCTCACTGTCCCAGTGGCAGTGGGGGTCCCAGCTGCTTCCCCCCACTCCCTGGCAGGATCAGGTCTGGGGAGAGCCGAGAGCCCTTTTTCCCTCTGCCAAGGGAGGGTCCCTGCAGGGAGGACATCCGTGTGCAATAGGGCTCTGCTGGGGGGCAAGGCAGGGAGCGGGGACCCCATCAGAGACCACATCGCACATGGCACATGTGCATGTTTCCACATGCCTGTGTGCATCTGTACGTGTGTGCTGTGCCCACATGTGCACGTGCATCCCCATTCATGCTGCTTCTCACTCATGCACATACATGAGCATGTATGCAGTCATGCATACGTGTGCACATGCTCACACATATGCACACTCCCTCATGCTGGCTCCCTCTTGCACACACAAGTACAACACACTTCCCCACCCACCTGCACCCCACCTCCAACGTCAGTTTGGCTGTGGTTGCTCCCCCTGTGCCCCCTTTTGCCCCTCCACCACAGGAGCTGCCTGTCCCCATACAGCTTTATTGTGCTGGGAGTACACTGGGGACACAGAGCAGGGTTTGGGGGGACAGAGGTGGCTGGTGGGGGGAAGGAAGGGCACAAACCAGCTGCACCCCATCGCACAGGGACCCCCCACCCAGAGTGGGGAACAGC
>NW_009917670.1:0-220 GCF_000696875.1 Nestor notabilis | reverse complement strand
TTGCGTTGGAGCTGTGTACCCGCCCCAGACCCTCACCCAGGTGGACACCACTCTGCCCCCCCATCGTGTGAGGCTCTGCCTCACACCCCTGCACCAAGGGCTGCCTGGGGGTCAGCAGTGGGGACCCTCCACCTCACCATCCCGGTGCCCTGGCTGGCAGCAGGCTGGTTACTGTCCTGGGGGGCCAGGGGGGCCCGGCAGCCCTGGGGGACCCCGCAAA
>NW_009917669.1:0-3754 GCF_000696875.1 Nestor notabilis | reverse complement strand
GGAATCAGCCATTCTAGAGATGATCTATTGTTGGCCGGATGCCAGGAATGCATCTGTAGATGCAGATGAGGTTGAATGTACACGACCCATGTGGCAGAAACTTACATGGAGTGCACCATCATCATATGCCCACTCTTTGGCATCAATGACCTGGAATGACCTAGTACCACCAACAGTGGATGAACTGATTTGTCAGCTCCGAGAGTTCGAAGACAATCTCACCTCTTCCATCATTTCAGCTGTGGAAAAACTGTTCCAGGAGTTCAAACAATTGAGAGACAATTTATCCAATCTATCCAGCTCCCCACGTGTACCAACCTATGTCTCAACTATTAACAGAAGGCACCCTACTGCTCGAGGGAGAAGATATAGGAGGTACATGCCATGGGCCATCCTATGGTTTTACCTGCAGGATCACAGAGAAGACATGAGAGTGTGGGATGGAAAAAACACCTCAGTTCTGGAGCAATGGGTGCATGAACTGAAGAGGAAAACAACAGTAAAGGATGATCCTCTCAAGAAAGCTGATGCTCCAGTCTCTGGTGAGCAGTTTCCCAGACAGAGTGGAAGAGCTGATTTTACTCCAGCTCCTGTGATATTGAGTAATAATCCCTATCAACAAGACATAAGTGGACAATCTTATGACCAGTATTAGCAGGGCCCTGCCTCCAGGCAGGTGGAGGAGAGGGACAATCGGTTTTACTGGACTGTGTGGATCAGATGGCCTGGCACATCAGTCCCACAGAAGTATAAGGCTCTGGTAGATACCGGTGCACAGTGTACCCTGATGCCATCAAGCTATCAAGAGGTGGAACCCATTTATATTTCTCACCAAAAGGATACCAATGGGCTTTTGGTATAGCTGCCTTGGAGACAGAGGAAATTAAGCAGCTGTCCACCTTGCCCAGTCTCTCAGAGTATCCTTTTGTTGTGGGGTGGCTGTAGCAATGGAAGCAGAGCAACTTGCAATGCACAGGGCAGCTGCACTGTGGCAAGATATCACTGCCTGGGTGCAGAACCTAGTGGTGAAGGTACGCCACGTAGATGCCCATGTTCCCAAGAGTCGGGCCACTGAGGAACACCAGAGCAACCAACAAGTGGATAAGGCTGCTAAGACTGAAGTGGCTCAGATGGACTTAGACTGGCAACATAAGGGTGAATTATTTTTAGCCCAAACTGGCCAAAGGGGTATTCCATACCACAGCACATCATGCCCAGTAAAGAAACTGGGGGGAGTTACCTGGAAGGCCCAGATCGCTGCTCGGGTTGGGCTGTGTATTGGTCGGTGGGTGGTGAGCAATTGTATCCTCTCCCCTTGTTATTTCCCTTAGCATTATTATTATCGGTGGTAGCAGTAGTGGTTTTGTATTATACCTTAGTTACTGGACTGCTGTTATCTCAGTCCATAGGAGTTACATTCTTCCGATTCTCCTCCCCATCCCTCTGGGAGCAGGCGGAGGAAGAAGCAGGGTGAGTGAGTGAGCAGCTTTGTGGTGCTGTGTTACCAGCTGGGCTTAAATCACAACAGAGTGCATAGTAGCTTCCAATGTTTCATGGATCTGTGAATTTTAGAAAGAAAATACGTGGTTAAGAATTAAAGGGCAATACTGACATAATAGACACGTCTTTGTTCCTTCCAGAAGGGCCTCTGGTGGCACAAGGAGCATTGGCAGGTACAGATCTTTAAGTCCCCTAGTGTGACGCCTTTATGATACATCAAAATAATGACAAGTATATGTTATCAGGCAACTCAGGCTTTTGTTTAGTGTTGCTCTACACTTTGCTATTTGACGTCACAAGCCTTTTTCCCATTCAAAATTTATTTTCAGATGCTTTTACAGACCTTGACCATGAGATGAAATGTCACTTCCTCTGGGTTCTATACGTAAGATGTATTGACTCTTAGAGGGAATCTTTCCTCAGAGAATTCCCAGAGAATTTCACCTTCACCATCTTTCAAAAAAATAAAATCTTCCTTTTTCATTTCCATACAGCACAGTATTTTGGATTCTTTCCATTGTCAGCTTTCTTCCCTTCTTGGTTTTAAAGTGGGAGAGCGAAAGTGAGAAGACAAAGGCAGAAGTTCTGTGCTTGGCATAGACATGGGCCTATATCAGTCCCACTATAACACTGGTTCCAAACATCACACACAAAGCAGTTTATTCTTCTCTGAACCAGCTTTTTGATTACTTCCACAAATTGTTAATTCAGAATGCATATTTGCCGAAACAAACTGAATAGCTGTAGGTACAAAGTAATTGAAAATTATACCCGTGGTAGTTTGCTTTCCTATTCATCTTTTGCTCAGAAAAAAGCAGAAATTTCTGCCTCTGAAGTTAATTTACTAATATAAGTGTCCATAAATTTATGGTAGTCATTCTGCTTCCAGCAGAAAAAGCAGTGCCTGGGCATGCACAAAAGCTACTGTAGACAGAATATCAAAATGTGGCCCAACCAGCAAAGATCTTCAGCTGAAGTAAAAAGAGCAAACATGACGTTCTCACTGTTTCCTGCGCCCTGAGGTGGGGGATAAAGCATCCAAAGTCAATCTGGAGCTCACAAGCAAGCTGTTATGTTGCCTTTATGTGGCACATATTTCATCCCATGGAACGGAGACAAGAAAGATTTTGAGGAGCTTTCCTTTCTAAATACTGTTTTCCCAAGTTCTGCTGCCTAGGCTGCCTGTAATGTTCTGTACTCCAGGCAAATTTGGTCTAGTACAGGCATGTGCTCGTTTCTCAGTGTTAGCTCTGTGGCTTCCAGTCTCTAATTTATTCCTTTGAGTTACTATTGTAATGTGCTGTTGTTGTGGTTTAAGCTCAGCTGGCAACTCGGAATCATGCAGCCACTCGCTTTCTCACCCCACTTACTCTCCCCGCTCCTGGAGGCATGGGGAGGAGAACTGGAGGAATGTAACTCCCACAGGTTGAGATAACAGCAGTCCAGTAACTAAGGTATAATACAAACCACTGCTGCTACCAATAATAATGATAAGAGAAATAACAAGGGGAGAGGATAAAATTGCTCACCACCCACCGACTGATACCCAGCACAACCCAAGCAGTAATCTGGGCTTCCAGGTAACTCCCCACAGTTTATGTACTGGGCATGACGTGCTGTGGTATGGAATACCCCTTTGGCCAGTTTGGGGCAGGTGTCCTGTCTCTGCTTCCTCCCGGTTTCCCCTCCTCCCTGGCAGAGCATGAGACTGAGAAAGTCCTTGGTCAGAGTAAACATTACTGAGCAACAACTAAAACCATCGGTGTTATCAGTGTTGTTCCCAGGCTGAAAGTCAAAACCACAGCCCTGCACCAGCTACTAAGAAGGAGAAAAATGACTGCTGTAGCTGGACACAGGACAGTATCCACCCCTTATTCCGTACCATTCACATCATGCTCAGATCCCACATTTTTCAATATACCATCGCTTTTGTCTCATACTTACATATATAGACTCCCACACCCACAGAGAGATATCATTCCTTAGTCCATGGACCAATCCCTATAAAGCTGCTGAATTCATCCAGTCCATGATGTTAGGCTCCATCTCTTCTAACAGTCTTTCAGGGCAGGAGGGACGGTGTGTAGTGTTGGGTTGTTGCCTGCTGATGCCACCACCAAACTCGTCTGGTCACTGCTGAGCTCATTTGATTTCGTCCAAATTCATTCTTTGCTGGATCAGAGGGAAGTCAGGGTCAGTCGCTGGTCACCTGAAGACTTCTAACTGGTGGGCTATAAAAGTATTCTATAGCAGG